>NC_073693.1:314974027-315071676 GCF_029784155.1 Uranotaenia lowii
TAGTTCTAGTTCTAGTTCTAGTTCTAGTTCTAGTTCTAGTTCTAGTTCTAGTTCTAGTTCTAGTTCTAGCTCTAGTTCTAGTTCTAGTTCTAGTTCTAGTTCTAGTTCTAGTGCTAGTTCTAGTTCTAGTTCTAGTTTTAGTTCTAGTTTTAGTTCTAGTTCTAGTTCTAGTTCTAGTTCTAGTTCTAGTTCTAGTTCTAGTTCTAGTTCTAGTTCTAGTTCTAGTTCTAGTTCTAGTTCTAGTTCTAGTTCTAGTTCTAGTTCTAGTTCTAGTTCTAGTTCTAGTTCTAGTTCTAGTTCTAGTTCTAGTTCTAGTTCTAGTTCTAGTTCTAGTTCTAGTTCTAGTTCTAGTTCTAGTTCTAGTTCTAGTTCTAGTTCTAGTTCTAGTTCTAGTTCTAGTTCTAGTTCTAGTTCTAGTTCTATTTCTAGTTCTAGTTCTATTTCTAGTTCTAGTTCTAGTTCATGATCTTGTTCTAGTTCTAGTTCTAGTTCTAGCTCTAGTTTTAATTCTATCCAGTTCTAGTTCCTGTTCTAGTTCGAGTTCTAGTTCTTGTTCTAGTTCGAGTTCTAGTTCTTGTTCTTGTTCTAGTTCTAGTTCTAGTTCTAGTTCTAGTTCTAGTTCTAGTTCTAGTTCTAGTTCTAGTTCTAGTTCTAGTTCTAGTTCTAGTTCTAGTTCTAGTTCTAGTTCTAGTTCTGGTTCTAGTTCTAGTTCTAGTTCTAGTTCTAGTTCTAGTTCTAGCTCTAGTTCTAGTTCTAGTTCTAGTTCTAGTTCTAGTTCTAGTTCTAGTTCTAGTTCTAGTTCTAGTTCTAGTTCTAGTTCTAGTTCTAGTTCTAGTTCTAGTTCTAGTTCTAGTTCTAGTTCTAGTTCTAGTTCTAGTTCTAGTTCTAGTTCTAGTTCTAGTTCTAGTTCTAGTTCTAGTTCTAGTTCTAGTTCTAGTTCTAGTTCTAGTTCTAGTTCAAGTTCTAGTTCTAGTTCTAGTTCTAGTTCTAGTTCTAGTTCTAGTTCTAGTTCTAGTTCTAGTTGTAGTTCTAGTTGTAGTTCTAGTTCTATTTCTAGTTCTAGTTCTAGTTCCAGTTCTAGTTCGAGTTCTAGTTCTAGTTCTAGTTCTAGTTCGAGTTTCAGTTCTAGTTCTAGTTCTAGTTCTAGTTCGAGTTCTAGTCTTAGTTCTAGTTCTAGTTCTAGTTATAGGTGTGCTGAAAATCTTTTCTCTTCTCTTATCTCTTTGATATAAAGTTCAAATTTTGCCACGAATCAATGTTTCCAGAATATGTCAACTATCTCCAGCTAAAACCGACTAACGAGATAATACTTCGTCGGTTTATAAAAGTGATATATTTTCGGTGGCAAACTTTTTGGCAGCTCGTTTTTCATGCAATCAACGATGTGGAAACATTCAAAGCACTGCCGCCGATGTTTGGTGCGTGATTTTCGCCATAAGTATCAACGTTAAATCCCCCCCAATTCTTTCTCTTGTTGCTGGTGCCAAAAACCGTGGGGGCAAACTTTAGAAATCACAATTAAACAATCCACAATCGAGACTTCTGCTGGAATTGGGTGGAGGGCATGAGGATTTGACTGAGAGAGTTTTCATTCGAAGCTAGCTGCCAACAGCACCGGAAGCCATTAACAGTTTTCCGGATGAAGAGACACATTCTAATCAGCCCGATGGCAGGCTCACAAAATCACTTTCAGCTGAGTTAAGCCTTAGGTATTTCCACCCAATAAGAAAATTCCATGATTTATAAGAATGGGCTTTTCAGGACAGAAGTATCCATTTTTCAAGTCAAGGAATTAAATAGGTTTGTGTATATTTAAAGGAAGACGATCGTTTGGATTAAAATTCTAACAAAGTTTTGAACATAAAATGAAAAAAATAAACCTAAAAATTTCAGCATTGTTACTAAATCATTCTCTGAGGCTTTGTTTCCGTGCTAATCTGAATTTTTGTTGCCTGGAAAATCCCTTATCTATTTTCATTCTGGCAAGTTAGATTGAATCTCAAAAAGCTTTCGTTATGTTCATGAAGTTTTTTTTCTTTTCACTTCTAGTATGGTATCCATAGTTGGTAAGAAAGAGCATTTTCACCCACGCTCAATGTAGCTGCACACTTCATACCAGCTAGTTAAAAGCCTGCTTAAGCAAACACCTTAAAAGTAGTGGAAGGCAGAATGGATTTATGCATCAGCAATCTTAATCGCATCTTTCTTGAGTTCTTCGTTGCTTTTATTGTTCTTAGCTATTGATAATAGTATGTTCGGAAAATCCATTAGTTTTTAATTCTAATCGGACTAAAAAAGCTTTCTTGCGATATTAAAGTAATCTTGTTTGAGTTCTTAAGTCTAAATGTTAAAAATTCTTGACGAATAGTCATTTTTGTCATTTTTGTCATTTTTGTCATTTTTGTCATTTTTGTCATTTTTGTCATTTTTGTCATTTTTGTCATTTTTGTCATTTTTATCATTTTTGTCATTTTTGTCATTTTTGTCATTTTTGTCATTTTTGTCATTTTTGTCATTTTTGTCATTTTTGTCATTTTTGTCATTTTTGTCATTTTTGTCATTTTTGTCATTTTTGTCATTTTTGTCATTTTTGTCATTTTTGTCATTTTTGTCATTTTTGTCATTTTTGTCATTTTTGTCATTTTTGTCATTTTTGTCATTTTTGTCATTTTTGTCATTTTTGTCATTTTTGTCATTTTTGTCATTTTTGTCATTTTTGTCATTTTTGTCATTTTTGTCATTTTTGTCATTTTTGTCATTTTTGTCATTTTTGTCATTTTTGTCATTTTTGTCATTTTTGTCATTTTTGTCATTTTTGTCATTTTTGTCATTTTTGTCATTTTTGTCATTTTTGTCATTTTTGTCATTTTTGTCATTTTTGTCATTTTTGTCATTTTTGTCATTTTTGTCATTTTTGTCATTTTTGTCATTTTTGTCATTTTTGTCATTTTTGTCATTTTTGTCATTTTTGTCATTTTTGTCATTTTTGTCATTTTTGTCATTTTTGTCATTTTTGTCATTTTTGTCATTTTTGTCATTTTTGTCATTTTTGTCATTTTTGTCATTTTTGTCATTTTTGTCATTTTTGTCATTTTTGTCATTTTTGTCATTTTTGTCATTTTTGTCATTTTTGTCATTTTTGTCATTTTTGTCATTTTTGTCATTTTTGTCATTTTTGTCATTTTTGTCATTTTTGTCATTTTTGTCATTTTTGTCATTTTTGTCATTTTTGTCATTTTTGTCATTTTTGTCATTTTTGTCATTTTTGTCATTTTTGTCATTTTTGTCATTTTTGTCATTTTTGTCATTTTTGTCATTTTTGTCATTTTTGTCATTTTTGTCATTTTTGTCATTTTTGTCATTTTTGTCATTTTTGTCATTTTTGTCATTTTTGTCATTTTTGTCATTTTTGTCATTTTTGTCATTTTTGTCATTTTTGTCATTTTTGTCATTTTTGTCATTTTTGTCATTTTTGTCATTTTTGTCATTTTTGTCATTTTTGTCATTTTTGTCATTTTTGTCACTTTTGTCATTTTTGTCATTTTTGTCATTTTTGTCATTTTTGTCATTTTTGTCATTTTTGTCATTTTTGTCATTTTTGTCATTTTTGTCATTTTTGTCATTTTTGTCATTTTTGTCATTTTTGTCATTTTTGTCATTTTTGTCATTTTTGTCATTTTTGTCATTTTTGTCATTTTTGTCATTTTTGTCATTTTTGTCATTTTTGTCATTTTTGTCATTTTTGTCATTTTTGTCATTTTTGTCATTTTTGTCATTTTTGTCATTTTTGTCATTTTTGTCATTTTTGTCATTTTTGTCATTTTTGTCATTTTTGTCATTTTTGTCACTTTTGTCATTTTTGTCATTTTTGTCATTTTTTTCATTTTTGTAATTTTTGTCATTTTTGTCATTTTTGTCATTTTTGTCATTTTTGTCATTTTTGTCATTTTTGTCATTTTTGTCATTTTTGTCATTTTTGTCATTTTTGTCATTTTTGTCATTTTTGTCATTTTTGTCATTTTTGTCATTTTTGTCATTTTTGTCATTTTTGTCATTTTTGTCATTTTTGTCATTTTTGTCATTTTTGTCATTTTTGTCATTTTTGTCATTTTTGTCATTTTTGTCATTTTTGTCATTTTTGTCATTTTTGTCATTTTTGTCATTTTTGTCATTTTTGTCATTTTTGTCATTTTTGTCATTTTTGTCATTTTTGTCATTTTTGTCATTTTTGTCATTTTTGTCATTTTTGTCATTTTTGTCATTTTTGTCATTTTTGTCATTTTTGTCATTTTTGTCATTTTTGTCATTTTTGTCATTTTTGTCATTTTTGTCATTTTTGTCATTTTTGTCATTTTTGTCATTTTTGTCATTTTTGTCATTTTTGTCATTTTTGTCATTTTTGTCACTTTTGTCATTTTTGTCATTTTTGTCATTTTTGTCATTTTTGTCATTTTTGTCATTTTTGTAATTTTTGTAATTTTTGTCATTTTTGTCATTTTTGTCATTTTTGTCATTTTTGTCATTTTTGTCATTTTTGTCATTTTTGTCATTTTTGTCATTTTTGTCATTTTTGTCATTTTTTTCATTTTTGTCATTTTTGTCATTTTTGTCATTTTTGTCATTTTTGTCATTTTTGTCATTTTTGTCATTTTTGTCATTTTTGTCATTTTTGTCTTTTTTGTCATTTTTGTTATTTTTTTGTCATTTCGTTGATTTGTGAATCGATTTCTTGAAAAAATCTTTATGCAGTTTTCAGTTTAATATTTCCAATATTTTATCTCAAACTGTTGGCGTGCTTTAGCTCTTATAAAACGCATCAAAGCTAATTGTTTTTTGTTGTTTTTTCAGATAAAAATCCTAAAACTGGCTGCTGCATTGCGATTTGAAAAGTTTATTTCTTTTGAATTTCACCATTCAACCTGCTGATGTTTTCGCTTGGCATAATTTGTTTCGCAATCCTTTCCACATAGAACTCGAGAAAAAAAGCAAAATTCAATAAAACTTCAAAGATTTCCGCCGAAATAGAAACAGCTTAACCGGCTCTAATCTTCAACACTTCCTTCGTGTTAACAGGATGGGCTGCCAAAAGTGTGGGAAATTCGGCAGCTAACTCGCAAACTACTCCGCAAATGCCTTCCGAGACGAGCCGACAAAACGAGCTATCGAAAAAGGAGCGAAAAAAACACTTCCATTTCCGAAACATTTGTATTATCTGTCAACGAATAGAATCATGTTTTCGCAAACTCACGACCAAGTTTCGTTCCAAAACAGACACACAAGCCCCTCGAAGATGAAGATAGTTGCTGGCACGTGTGGTTTTCCCAGCCGCCAAAAATGGGATCTTTTTCCACATGTCTAATATATATGCTAATGTGCTGCTTGACTTTGGGTGCCTAAGCGAAAATATTCACCCACGCACAACCACACGACCGATAGGATGCCATCTTGGGACCAAGTTCACGCCAAAGAAAATTCCTACAGGCTGGGTTTCAAACTTTTCCCCAATCACTTTTGAAGAGGTAGTCAATCCTGGAAAATTGAACGATCCAATGGGCGTCTGTTGTTGATGAAAAATTTTGCGCTCCCTAGAATGCCATTTAGAGACGAATGGAATTGGATGTTCTGGAGCCACCATAGATACACATATTTATTGGAGACTTCTGTCCTTCATCTGGACACAAGGGATCGAAGATGAATCAGCCAAGTTTGGGCAACGTAAATATTTCATCTACGTTGGTGATTAGATTACCACTTTTTTTTCTGGAAGTTGTTTTTCCTGCTAGAATTGTCAATTTTGTTCCCACTTGTGTTGCTGGAATCTCATTTCCTGTGGGATTTACTGCTGCCTGGGTAATCTGTGCAAAAGTTATGGCGAAAGGTTTCTTACCATCGCCATACAGAAAGATATGGTGGATAGAGCAAAAGCAAAAGTTACAAAGCCTTTCCAATTTTTTCCTATTGACGAGATTCGGCGAAGGTGAACTTCATAACTAAAACTCAGTCAGTAAACATTTCATTAAATTCCTGATTTGCTAAATTGAATGAAAATCAAAAGAAAACCATGTTTCGAAACATTTAACAGTCCCTATGAGGGTTGTTTTTGAATTTGAATACTTATATAAAGGGTGATACGGTCAAAGTTTGGTCAATATCAACTTGACGTATTTCTTTCAATTTTGCATTTAAAAAACCTGAACACCCCTCATTTTGAAGGTGTGTGTGTGTGTGTAGAATGTTGCTTCAGTTGTCAAAATGCCGTCCAAGGAAGAAGAGCAGCGTATCAAAATTTTGCACGCGCATTGCGAAAATCCGAGCTACTCGCACGCAAAGCTGGCAAAATCGCTAAAAGTTGCCAAATCAACCGTTACAAATGTAATTAATGTATTTGGAGAAAGTTTGTCGACAGCCAGGAAGCCTGGATCGGGGGAAAATCGAAAACCGGAAACCGCTGAGACGACAAAGAGAGTTGCCGGTAGTTTCAAGCGAAACCCTAACCTCTCTCTCCGAGATGCCGCAAATAAGCTGGGTGTATCGTCTACAACCGTGCATCAAGCCAAAAACCGAGCCGGACTATCGACTTACAAGAAGGTAGTGACTACAAATTGCGATGATGATCAAAATACGACAGCCAAAGCGTGATCCCGGAGGCTGTACACGACGATGCTGACGAAGTTTGACTGCGTGGTAATGGACGACGAAACCTACGTCAAAGCCTACTACAAGCAGCTTCCGGGACAGGAGTTTTATACGGCAAAAGGCAGGGGAAAGGTAGCAGATATTTTCAAGCACATGAAACTGTCAAAGTTCGCGAAAAAATATCTGATTTGGAAAGCCATCCATACCTGTGGCTTGAAAAGCAGCATTTTCATAGCTTTTAGGACTGTCAACCAAGAAATTTACGTGAAAGAGTCTTTGAATAAACGTCTGCTGCCTTTCCTGAAGAAACACGGTTGTTCCGTACTGTTTTGGCTGGATTTGGCATCTTGCCATAACGATAAAAAGGCCATGGAGGGGTACACCGCCAACAACGTGCAGGTGGTTCCCACAGACAAGAACCATCCCAACACGCCACAGCTCCGCCCAATTGAGAAATACTGGCCTATTTTCAAGCGGAACCTAAAGAAGACCAGAAAAACTGCTAAGGACGAGCAGCAGTTCAAGGCAAACTGGCTTTCTGCGGCGAAGACAAGGTGGACAAGGTGGCTGTACAAAATCTGATGGCAGAGGTTAAGCGTAAGGCCGTAAAGCGTAATTCGGATTTGGAAAAGCGGAAGCCTAACTGAATATTTTTCCTGAATTTTATACTTATTAAACTTGAAAAAAAAAATTTAATTTGATTTTTTAAATAAACGAATTCTCCGATTTACACGCGTTTTCCCTTGAAAAAATTTTGACTGTATCACCCTTTAAAAGTAGTGTAAAAGCCGTACTTTTCAATACATCAACTACCAAAGCTGTAACTGGAAAACTGGAACCTACTGGAAAAAACGGATTGGCTAAAGGAGTGTACATCTCTGAGGCTGCTACTACGAAAAAAATGTTTCTGATTCGGCCACCGGTAAAAAAGACGGATTGGCTCAGGAAGCGCAGTTTTTTAAGGCTGCTGCAACGATTGTTTGTGTATGTTCCGGATCTGGTGAACAAAGACAGGGTGGCTGGAAAATCACAGATAGAAAATGCTGATGCCGACTTTTTTCTTCATACTTTCTCACCTCTGGTAAACACAGACAGAGCGAGCGGCTGGAAAAGCACAGATTGGAATGGCTAACGATTTTCGTTTCAGATTTCTTGAACAAAGACAGAGTGGCAGGAGAAGTACAGATGTGAAAGTTTTTGCTGAAAAAGGGATGAAAAATTAAGATGAAGGATATTTGGGAAAAAGCAACATTTTTTAAAAAGAATGGAATGTAAAATTAAGATAGAGCGTTTTTGAAAAATTTATAATTTGTTTTAAAATAAAAAAAAATGAACTCAAAGTTTTTTCTGAGATTAGAAGAGAGGAGGAATGTAGTGATGCAATGAAGGATGTACTGAAAATTAACAAAATTTTTACATATGTAATCAAAACAAAGTGAAAGTTGAATTCGGCAACACTGAAAAAAAAAAATGCAATGGCGTGGTTGGTAGAATAAACGCAATGAGCCCAGATTTCACCGGTAAGAAGACGGATTGGCTCTAGCGCAGATTTTTATGGTTGCAACCACGACTATTTGTTAATTATTTTAAAACTAAATCTGAATAATACTTTAAACTTCATTATTTTGATCACACATCAGCAACGTTAAAATTTCCATTATTCTAAAAATAAAGTCCAAATTTTGTTTTTTGTTCCTGTGTATAAATCCAGGAAAATAAGGGTGTGGTTTTACAATATTATGGCATTTCACTTTGAAAACTCGTGTAGATATGCCCGAAAAAATCTGGAAAAATTTGAATATCTATCCACAATAAATAATTCATCTCGTTCTCTTATTTATTGAATTGAGGATATATTTTAGGAGTACCCAGCGAATGATGCTTTTTGTTTTGAATATGAAATATTTTCTCATCAGTGTAAAAAATGTTAAGACTTTTACGGCGACTGGAGTTACTTTTAGTTAGCTTATTTAGTCGAAATTTTAACTACAGTAGTTTTTGAGTTTATCACGCTTAATTCTCCGTGATAATGGTAAAACCGTGAATTTGGCGGGACTTGAACAAAAATGGAAAATGGTAAATGATTTCTGAATGATTTCCGAAAACAACGTGATAAAATCGAAAGAATAACCGTGATCAAATCGAACGTGAGTTCAGCGATTATTGAAAAATCTAACAGTGATAAAATCGAAAAACTACTGTAATTACAGAACATAATTATCAGTTTTTGAATGAAGACTTGCAGCACAGAAAAGGCAGAGCAAAGAAAAACATAGCTCATTTTAATAATAAAGTTTTAATGTCTTGCACAGTTCCAAGGTAATTTGCTTTTAATTCTTGTTTGTTTGTTTATTTTATTTAACGGCCATTTAACAGCTTAGGTCATTCTGGTCGGTGCTTTTAATTCTAAATTTATCGTTAATTGTGAGAAATTGACTATTCATGTTTTCTCCAATTGATTTGAAGTCTAAACAAGAAAAAATATTCCTTAATTTTTTTCTGACAATATTAGAAACAATTTCAGGAATTATTGAAATTTTGAGCAAATATTACGAAGTTGAAGAAAAACATTGAAATCAATGGAAATTAAATTTTTAAAACCGGGCAATCTAGAATGCTCACTTTACAATCATAAGTATGAATATGTGTAATGCAAATCTTTTGTAAGCTTTCTGATAGTAAATGAAATTTGTGAAAATTCTTCTTTAAAAAAATATTTTTTCGGTTGCTTAAAATGGTCCAATCGACCATACTGCGATTCTTTATCGAATATCATTTATCATATACAACATCAATCATCATATCAATTTATTGACATTTTCAAGTGTTAAGTCGTTTTTAAAGTTTCATAGTTTATGAAAAAATTTTGGAATTTTTTTTTAGTTTTGTTATATTTTGGAAACTAGAGATTTTCTTAAGTCGTTTTTATAGTTTTTGGAAAAAATTTGGATCTTTTTTGGGTTTTGTTATTTGTATTTTGGAAACACGAGATTTTTTTTGTAACTTCTAAGCGTATCTAATTTTTTTAGTGATTACTGATGTTGTGCTTTGAACATTTTATCTACATTCTGATTTTATGGTTTCAAATTTATAAAAATTCAACATATGACATAACAACATATTTTTTGTTTTCATGAACATGAAATTAAAATTAAATAAAAAGTTTGAAATTTTGGTTTTTTTAAGTTGTGGATCCTTAGTCTGAAATTTTAGTGTTCCCAATGGTTATGAGGACCTAACAAGCTATCAACGATGAAAAAAAAATTTAATATCTATTTTTAATTTTTTTCATCTTTAAATTTAAGTTGTTGAAGGAGTTATTATATAAATGAGGAATCGAATTTTGTAATATACAGCTCTTCTTAGAATTTTTATTTTCGATCCATTGGCATATTTAAAAAAAATTATTCGTAGGGACCTCCATAGAAAAATGGCTCCGGGCTCCCCGATGTCTTAATCCGGCCCTTATATCGATACTATAATGATTTGAATTTGAAACCAAAGTTTTTATTCAAGGGTAACTAAAATTCAATGGATTTAAGGAATAAGCCATTTAAAACAATAGTATTTTTTAACAAATTCTTTCTTAATTTTTATGATCAGAACATTGATTTCATTGTTGAGTCTTGTAATTGGAAATTTTTCTTTGCACGATAACATTCGTTTTAAATTTTGAAGGTTGAGAGAAGGTTCTGATATTTAAGAATATTTAAATGCTTTGTTTATTTTGTTTCAAATCCTTGATCATCGAACTTACTGTCGGATATTGATTTTATTTATTTGAAACACATAACTGAGGTTTCTTGTGGATATCGATTTATGAATAAATCATAACGCTATAATTCATAAAAAAAAATATTTAAAAAAATTACTAAAAGTAATCAATAATTTATTAAAAATTATATAAATGATAGTTATTATTTTAGTTTTTTTTTGTAGAGATAAGTTTAAAAAAGTTGAGAACAAAAAACGTTCAATTTTAACAACACAAAACTTGTAGAATGTAACAGAAATAAGGGAAAGGAAATAAAATTTAAACGGTGAAAGTCTTGAACTCCTATATAACTTACTTTGAAAATTGATAAATTCAAAAAATTGTAAAACATGGAATGGTGGATACAAAAAATTGAGAACAAAATGTTCTGAGCAAAACTTTATTAGCAAAGCATATAATAAGGTTTTAAATTATACCTACGAAAAAAGTTGTTTTTATTGTTTTGCCCTATGTAAATAAGGTAGATTGAATATTGTAAGACAGCAAATAAGCAAATCAATGTTCCTTGTAGTATCTTACTTCGGTTTTTGCTTAGTTTGAATTTTCGCGCAGGTTTGAGTTCGAAAAAAATACCATTCCATCCAGAAAAGTTAATTTGAAAATTTTCCAAACGATAATAATCAAACATTTCACAAACATTAAAGAAAAAGAGATTCTAAAAACAAAATGCCTTGACTGTAGGACTGCAAGGACTGGAAGGAATGCAAGGTGCCAGAATCAGTTGCTTCTGACCAAAACATCATCAGAATGATGAAATTTCTATGAAATAAAATTTCCTATCCCGTAGAAAGATCAACACCGACATCGGTCCAACAACCACCATTAAAAAAAGAGCCAATCCGTAACAACGGCAAAACCGTGTCCACCGGCTAGATTCAAAATCGTTTGGCAAAACAGATTTTGCCGCCACGCCGTGTTTCTATTTGGCAAATAAAAATTCAGTTGTCGTACCCTCCTTCATTCCAATATGAAGAGAAATTGCATTTTTGGGCAAATTAAACTAGTTGACGTTAGTCCTTTTTTCTATTTTTCTACGTTTGGGTCTGCTGCATTTTGAACTTGGAGGAAATTTGTGGAGCAGACTTGTACATACATTTCTATAGATAAATGAATTTCGAAAACAAATGGAAATTCAAACAACGTTTCGCTATTTGCTTGCCACTTTTTTCATTCAATCCACAATTCTAGTGTTTGAAGTTCAATTACTTTTTGCTTCTTGGCTTTTTTATCGGGGAAGATGATGAAAATTGATTTGTTTTTTTTTTCTTTCAATTTTGCTCTGGAAAATATAAACGGAAAGAGACCTCTTCAAGGAATTTATGATGTTTGATCGAATTTTCATTCTTGTGTCATTTTGAAACTACTTGATTGATTTTTGATTTTTTTTTTGTAGAAAACCTAGTGGCATGTTGCAATCAGCAATCAGATGTTAGTTTGGAAAGTAGAAGAAGCTAATGGGAAAAGTGCACTTTAAAATTTCAAACATGGATTTTTTTAAAAGATTCTATTGAATTAAAAGAATATTTTCTCTCACAATCTGTAATTGTTTATTACACTTAAATGAGCTTTCAACGAAGTATCCCTCAAGAACAATTCCTTTTGAATAATACTGCAACAACACTGTTGAATGCTACGTTCTCTTCTCGTCGCTTTTAAGATTGCAACTGAGCTGTTGCACATTTCCTTTCTCGTTTTACTTGACAAATGTCGACGTAGAACGTTGTGCTGTTGTGCCGTTTCCGGTTGGCAGCATTTCCGGGTACCTTCAACTACAACTTGGGCTCGGGGACAACGCTCTCGACTCAAGGCGGATTACTCAAGAAAAACAATACAAACTGAACATCTGGCATCTTTTGCTGGCTGGCAAGCAGTAAGTAGGACCAAAATACTACCAGAAAGTTGCACGAAATTCCCCGAGCCCGAGCAAAAGTGTTTACACAGCCTAATTTGATTAAACGCTTTTCCGATGAGGGACTTGGCATAGTTTGGCACTGTTTGTTGCTGTTTGCTGAAGTAGTTATACTTAGATTGGCGTCCTGAAGTGGGAAGGAAGGCTTCTGTGGGCAGGCTTTTGATGCGGTTAGAATGTTTGGAACTCTAAATGATAGACTTCATTCTTTGTCTGTATGAAGGAGAAATATTTCAGACAACTGCAGTAGATTTATTTTGCAACATAGACCATGACGGAAATTCGATTTCTTTTTTTATTCGCTTATTTGGGGACATTTTAAATATATGAAGTAAATCAGTGTTCATAGAACTTTCAGAATGTTCTAAGGAACCAATAAATTATTACATCACACATTTAGAGAAAGGGAATAAAACCGCTTGTTACGTTTTATGGAACTTGAATAGAAAATCTGATGCGAATGTATTTCACAGGAAGCAAGGGTGGCCGAAAATGATCGAAAATTGCGTGATATTATATTTGAATAAACTCTTATATATGTTAGGAAGACCCGTGCGAATGA
This sequence comes from Uranotaenia lowii, assembly GCF_029784155.1. Lineage (NCBI taxonomy): Eukaryota > Metazoa > Arthropoda > Insecta > Diptera > Culicidae > Uranotaenia > Uranotaenia lowii. The sequence continues at coordinate 314,986,910 of NC_073693.1, forward strand.
CTCGTCCAAGGAGAAAAGGGGGGAGGGGAATTTTTAATATTGAAATTTAACTTAAAATAATGAAAATATTAACAAAGGAAATCAATTTCTAACATCATTTTCTTTCCATGATTATCACACAAACCAAAAAAAAAGTTACTAGTAAAACAATTCAGAATTTCCTAAACAAACCACAATGAAAGTTTCAAAACAATGATATTTTCAGTAAGATGCAGTATTTTTTAAAATTATGTTTTTTATCCTGAACTAGAAATTTTTTTCACAATAACTTCTAAGAAGTCTAGTTAAAAAATTTGAAATAAATATTCTCAAAATAAAAAAATTTAAATAAATTAATCAAAAATAAATGTCAGATCAGGTTAAAAATTTAACCATGATTGGGAAAATAATACTAATTACTGTTGATTATTCATCTAATTTAAAATTTCTTTTCATTATTTTCAACTAAACTATTGATTGAAAAAATCCCTCTGTAGAGTTTTGATCTTTAATTAAATTATAAATCCTTATTCGATTTGTGAATTTTTGATGAGGAAAGGAAAAATAAAGGTTTATGTTTCCAGAACACCGAAAATTCAGAATTGAAAAACATACTCTATTTTCTTATCAAAATTACTCCTAAAAATTTTAATAGTTTAACCTGTGGTTTAACTATAAAATTCGGTAAATTTATTTAAAAATTGGAGAAAAATTGTTGTTTAAAATTACAGTTCATTTACTTCAAAATAAGAAAAAAATAATAAGAATAAAAAAACAAGTTTCTAACTATTCAAGAACGATTTTTTTGTATAAACAGGTCTTACCATTATAAAAACATAATTGTAGATTTCAACCGATAACTCGTAACGGTTTTGGTGATATGGATTTTGAAAATTGGTGAGTTTTAAGTGAAATCAATCATTAATAACTATCAAATCTTTATTCAAGTCAAAATATGAATCGGATATTGTTTTATCACATATTTTAATTAATTAAGAAATAGTTTTTTATCTAAAACAACAAAAATCTACAGTTTTTTAAAATAAAAAAAATATGATTAGGTACAATTTTTTTTAGGCATAACTGCAGAAAGTATATAAAAAACAATTTTGTTGGAACCTGAAACCAGATTAGATTTATGCTTATTAAAAATATCTAAACCTCGATTTGGTTTAAAACTTCTTCGGAAAGTCGTTAAATGAGGAAATGTTAACAAATATAATACGTCCATAACATTATTTGCAGAACTCAAAAACACTTGAAGTCTTGAACAAAGTAGATGATGGATTTAAAACTTTTATTTTAAAATTAATATGTCAAGTTTTGAGTTTAAATACAGAAGATTAATTGAATTGCAAATCGAAATTTACATTTACAAATCGTGAAGTCATATAGTAACGTGAAATGAAATGTCTCAAGCCCAGGGTGATTTAAGTCTAAATTCCGTTGGAGGCGAGCCTAATTTCTGACTTGCTTCTGCTTTTAAACACCTATTAAGATCAAGTAATTTCTCGATAATACGGTGAAAATTTTACTTGGAGAAAATCTCTATGGGGGGGGGGGGGAGGGTAAACCCCTAAATATCTCCCCCCCCCCCCGTTCGCAGGGCCTTGGTGTTAGGGTATGGACTTCTCTAACAAAACACTCATCTCTCCACATACAAGAGAGGATTGATATCTGCCATTTAATCTTTAAGTGCACGATGTCTTTTTTGACCATTTTAATGAAAAAAAAACAGCATCACTGAAAATTTGTCACATTTTAGAGGAGACTCCCCCTATTCAAAGGACATTTCAGGAAAAAAATCGATCGGAGGATCCAGAACAACTTTTGTTTTTGAACATTTGAATGCAAAATACACAAGCACAATTTTCAAGTTTTCGCTAAAAATTTGTGGTAAGAACTTCAAATTTTATATTTTTGAACTAGGATGTTTAAAATCCCTTCAAAACCCAATAATGACTCAAGAATTCTGATGAAACTGATTATGAATTGGAAAATTTGGTAATCATGTCAAATTTCGAGGAGAATTTAAAAATATTATTCCAAATTATCTAGAACCAGTCGTAAAAATAACTAGAAACACTGTTGCTAACAAAAGCACGTTTTTGAAAGTGTATTCTCCAAATTCATTTTTATCGAAGACAGAATAAAGTTTTTAGATCAGTAAAGAAAGTAAAAAAGTTATTTTACAATATATTGCTGTTCCCTAGAAAACCAAAAAATTGATTATCTTACTAAATTTTCATTGGTTTTAAAAATGTGACGAGGCAATTCATTAATTTAGAGCTAAAAAAATACATACTTAGTGTTTGATAATTCTCACTTTCTTCGTGGTGGTCTGCAGTGAACGTTCTCTAAGATTTATAGAAAAGGTTGGTCCTACAAAGGTAATGTTCAGTTTAACTTCGAAAATCATTTTGAAATAAGGATTTAAAGAAACATTGCAACGCTTTTCAAAGTTTATTAAACTCGTTGCGATAGCTTACGGTCATTTATCTAAGAAAAATAATATGCATAAAAATCTAAAGAAACTCTAAATTTAATGATGAAAGAAAACAGTTTTCATGGAGACAAATAAAAATAACATATTTTTTTCATAATTAAAAAGGAGTTTCCAAAAGCAAACAATGCACACGTTCAATGATTATTGAAACAGATTTTTTTTTTAAACCACACTCATAAGTGTCTAAAATACAAATAAATCGTGAGAGGAGAAATATATTATTGAATGATTGAATTGTAGCTTTCTTCACTCAACTCATAGAGAACACACCTTTTTTGCCGTGCGCTTGATAATTGGGAAGGCGGTTAATTCTAATGCGAACTCTAGAAAATTCTATTGTTAATTTTCTAACTTCCTTTAACATGCAACATTTTTGCCAAAACTTTTGATTTAAAATAATTCTTATCAAACTATTCGAAGTTATTATTTACTTTTATGAAATAATTTAATCGGCTATATCGGTGAAATTTTACATTCTTTGAGAAAGAAAATTTAAGAAATGAAAGATTATAGACGAATAGAAGATTAGAATAAGGTGAAATATGTTGAAAATGAGCGGAAGGGTAATTTTCATTTGAAAATCTTTTCAAACAGGAACAAAACGATGAAATGTGATGAAAAGTTTTTCAAATTTAAATTACCCTTCCGCTCATTTTCAACATCTTTCACCTTATTCTAATCTTCTATCCGTCTATAATCTTTCAATTCTTTAATTTTCTTTCTCAAAGAATATAAAATTTCACCGATAAAGCTGATTAAATAATTTCATTAAAAATAAATTTACGGTGATTAACTCTCCATTCCAAAAGATATTATTTACTTTTGAAGGAATCTTATTCAGCTTAGCTCAAAAATGTTAAATTTGAAGTTCATTGGCATATTTATAAGCAAAAACTAGAAAGTTTACTTGTATATTTTGTTTATCAAATCTTGAAAAAAAGTTAGTCTGGATCCCCCCATCGATTTTTTTTTCCTCTGAGAAATGCGTTGGATAAGAGAAAGTCTCCTTTAAAATTTGACAAATTTCAAGAGATTCTGTTTTTTTTTCTTACAACTGTTCTGAAAAAGACACCGTGATAAATTCCGTTGGTATTTTCCCCGTTATAAAAGCGAAAGAGGACATTCTGTAGAATAAATCAATTTCTTGTAGCAAATCATGCTTGCGAAATAATTTTAGTTTAAATTAATTTAATAATTTTTCGATATTTATCATATATTAAGTTCATTTGGTATGGGAGCCCCTGTTTCCTGAAGTTTTTCAAACTGTTATATGAACCATCCAAGGCGCAGACACAACCGTCAAATAACACGTCATTCTGATCACACGTTTATGATGTCACAAAAAAAACCCGCCTCCCCTTTCGCTACGAAAGTGGGAGAGATGATTTACAACAATATTTCATCTTTTCGTGCCAAAACATAGTTGTAACTAAAATTTAAACAAAATCACTTAAGGATTGTTTAAATTATGTCGTTTAATACGTTGATTTTGTATGGGTCCTCCCCGTTATGAAACACAAGAAGTTCACACATTACAATAAATCATCTTGTCATGCTAAAACTTGCATGGGTTCTAAATTTCAAGCACATTGCTTTAAAATTGTAGGAATTATGTTGTTTTAAAAATAAATTGTATGTAAGTCTCTCGTTTCAAAAGCGAGAGGAATTACTCTGCATAAAAAAAAGTTTCTTATGTCAATTTGTGCTCGTGAATCGATTTTTATGAAAATCGCCTCAAAATTGTAAAAGTTGTGTCCCATTTTGAATTAATTTTGTATGGGAGTCCCCCTCCCATAGACACTACGATGCCTAAAACTATTAAAAAACTAACTACCCTTGGCTCAAAAAACATCGAGTATCAATTTTCAAGTCAATCTGATCAGCCGAATCGAAGTTGTGGGGTACAAAAAAAGATCGCCTTCATTTTTATATTTAAGATTTTGTTTTTAAATTTTTTTTTAGGGCTTGACTTTGTCGAACAAATCAATGGAATCATTTATTTTGCACAAATATGAATGAATCATTCAAGTAATATGGCTTCTTTGGATTTCTTCTTTTGAACATCAATATTTTTGAGAGAAGATGAGCACAGGACACCTAAACTTATCTCGTAATAAACGTTCAGTATATCTTCGTATTTGGTACGATATGTCCATAAAAGTCGTAATGATGTAATGATTATGATGATTATGAATCAACTTCGTTCCCTCTAAAGGAATCAGATTTCGACAAGATAACTTGGTTTCACAGAAACAACGTCTCAAAAAATAATTTTAATATACACATAACTAACAATAGATTTTGATTGACAACTTTGACTGCTATACGTTAAGACTTATGCTATAAACTTTGAACCTTGTTTAAAAAATTTTCAGATCTTCTTTATTCTTCTGAATGGGGAAGAATAAACCAAATGAAAACTTCTATTACTTTCATCTCAGTAGTTGAATCTATTCTTGGTCTTCGGATTAGTTGATTATCTACTTTGAACCTTTGTTTACGTTTTTTTCCTGGTATTCTACCGGTATGTCAAAGACTTGTTTATTTATCAAAAGACTTCAACCTTGTTTTTGAAAGTTGCATTCTATGCTCAGATAAGTTGATTGGTTACCCCGATCAGGAGAGCACATCAAAATTGTTACAAAATGTCATTTAAACGAGATATTCTTAACTTATTTAGATAAAACTTTGATAGTATAATATTCGTTGTGGTCGTTTCGAAAAAAATATTTTATCTCTTTTGATACAAACAGTTGTTTTTTTCTGCCGGGCAAGCAAATGCTTCGAATACTTTAAGTGGAAGTTTGAAGGTCTCATTCCAATGCACCAGGCATGGTTCTGTGGTAGCGTACGCGCCTCTCAACCTTCAGGTCGAGGTTCGAATCTTCTAGCTAGGACTGTTCAAGTTGAAAACATCGCATGAAAGTTTCAGTACATGTCAGGAGGTAATCCATCATTTTATGCAAGTCAAGCGCCTAAGACAAAAACTCCGTACATGCTTTTACGCAAGACTCATACATATATTTGCATTTTTGGTGGTCTAAATCTTATCTGATTTGAGATATAATCTTGATATAATGCTATCAAGGGGTGTTATAATTGAGTTATGCTTGCATGGACTTTTTGTTATAATTTGAGATATTTTAACAATTCTAGCGTAACATTTCATAGGGGCGAAACTAGCAGTTAGCTCGAACCGAGAAAAATGCGTTTGAAATTTCGGAACACCTATTCAAATTCTATTTCAAAGATCGATCACTTTTTGTTCAGCAAAATCGAAAAATGTGCATTATATTCACTTATTATTCGATGGTTATCAAGAATATTAACTTTTTTCACTAAATTTCAGAGATTTTCGAGTTTCGCCCTTTTTTGTTTTAGATTCCAGTTACGCCTGCAAATTTCGCCCAATTGATCGGCCGTTTTTGTTTTGGTTTTGAAGTTTCGCCCATTGGTCCTACACGCAAAAACGAATTAGGCAGTTTTGTCACACACGGTCAACTCAGTTACGCCTATTAGCCCTACACAAATAGAAAAATTAACCTCATTTTGAATAGGCGTAACTTCACGTTCCAACGGAAATGCATCAACAGGAAGTTTCGCCCAATTAAATTTTATCAATGTTTTGGAAGTTTTAAGTGATTTTAAGATGAAACCGCGTTTATTAAGTGCAGTGCAATCGCGTGCATCCGGAATGACCGTTAACTCGATTTGTTTACATTTGGTAGTTTCGCCCTTTTGAAATGATACGCTAGAATTAACGAGTACTAAATGATATCTCATTTTGATAGGAAAAAAATGATCAACAATTTATCTCATCTTGATAAAATTTTGTATTTTTCTTCTGATCCGGTTTGATATTAAGAATTTCGATTTATTCATGAACTTTATTGAAAATGATTTGACTTAAAGAAATTTCAAAGATTGGAAAAAAATGCTTAAAATCTTTAAAAAAAAATTATCTTAAATCTCGGATATAGTTTGATTTGAAAAAAATATCAAAATGCAAAGTCGTCGGAAAAGTTGGTCATTGAATTAAAACCTTCATTTTATAATCCGAATTCAGAAGTTGATTGAAACATCAAATATATTTACTAAAATTTAACAAAAATGCAATTTTTGGCACCTCGGAAAATTTTTATTTTCACTGCCTTGTGTTGTGTTGCCTTCTTTTAAAATTGACTCTTCCAGTTGCGTTATCGAGATAGATATAAAAAATTAACAATATTTTATTACATGTAGCACGAAAAACTTGACAGGGGAAAATATTCATTATCAACCAAGCTGAATTTAGAATAAAAATGCTTATAAAAACATTTAAGCTGCTGATTCAATGAGTATTTGCACAACTTCTGCATGAATAAATAGTGTTTTTTACACATGGTTCTGTATTAATACATTTTTTTCTCAAACGCGTAAATTCGTAACGATGATATCTCAAGTCATAATATTGTCAAATTGATACCTTGAAAATAACAAGACGGGTAACATGTTTTTCATAGCTAAAAGGATTCTTTTGCAAATAAAAACATGATAGGCTTAGATCAATAGGCGCTTGGCCATAGATTCGTTTATTAATTTAAAACTACGAAGAAGATGAAGTTTAACCGTAACTTTTACAAAATGAAAAAGTAAAGGAATCGTAATAAAAACTACAGAATTACACTAGAAATTTCATTTTAATTGGTTTCAGTAAACTAGAATTGATTTCATATCGGTATTTATAAAATGGCCTAAAAGCTAAATTTTCAAGAAATTTTAATTTTTCAACGCGATTTTCAACAAATTATCTTTAATTTGTTACGATATCTGTATAAATCTTGTGTGTTCTTATCATTGATTAATAATCCAACATACCATGTGTTTATATTGAAACCTTACATTCAGTCATTCCATCACAACTTACCGAGAATTTCCACGTGGTGCGTGATCTCCCTGGGGCTCATGGTCGCAATCTGACAGATGTAGTCTCCGGCGTCCTGGGAGGTGGCGTCCAGAATCTGTAGGGTGTACCCATTGACCAGTCGAACCCGGGGATCCGGTGTCACTTTGACCGTTCCGGCAGTCAAAATGGCGATGCCTCGTTTCCACGCTAGCACGTACGATCCTGTGGGTGATGTGGGTGTGGGTGGCAAAAAAGAAACAGAAAAGAAAAAACAAACATTTCAAAGTCTGAAGAGAGCACCAATCAATATCATTCGGTCAAAAGGTTCGGTCGGTTTTTGGTTCGGAAAAAGTTTTCCTCCCTCTGGATATCGGTAGAGGAAAGCTGCTGCCGCTGACTGATCCGGTCCCGGAATGAACGTGCGGAATTCGAAAAAGTCGGCAAGTTTTGACATTCGACACCGTTTGACCTGCATTTGTTGGCAGAAAAGTGGCTTTGATGAGGTAAAAACTTTTGGCCCCACATTGGCCCTTTGCCGTTGCTGCTGCCGGCATCTTGTTATTGAAAAGTTCGAAAGACTGCCACTTGGGAGTTTGGGATGTGTTTTTAGGTTAGGATACCTGGCCAGGCTCATCAGTCAAATTGTAGTCCTATTGGCAATAGATAACTGGCTTTGATCTCGAAAGTTTAACAAATATGGCTTTTGTGAACGAAAAAAAAACTAAAATTAACAAACTTCATACACTTTATTGCTAAAATTTGAAACTCGAATTATAAGCTTGTTCAGGTTTAGGTTGCCAGAATGTTTCTCTGGTATATCCGGACCGAGCCAATTCAGGCAATTTTATCTAAAAACTTGGCAAAATCAGGGCATTTTAATTAAAAATTGTCAACCGAAAATCCGGGCAAAACACGGGCAAATTTTGTAAAAACCACGGAGTTATTCAATAAAAATTAAGCTAAAAAACATTTGCAATATTATTTTTTCAACAAAAATACATCAGCTGATTCTTAATCGTATTTTAGGCTTATACAAAACCGGCCTAACAAATCCAAAAATCGTAGCAAAAAAAGTATTACGGAACTAAACTTAAATGAAAATCTTCAGTTATTTAATCCTCTCAAAACCCAATTTTTTTAGCCTAACAATTTACAGAAGTTGTATTTTGCGATTACAAAAAACTTTTGTTCGACAAAAATGCATATTGATGGAGAAATAAGATTAATCAAACAAATAATTTAAAAAAAAATTATTTCATAATTTTACACCAAATTTCCTAAAGTTTTTTTTAAAGACAGTCAGAATCTTTGTTACATGTTGAGCTACATTTCTTTGTAACATTTTTTTAAGAACGAAAACTAAATGAATCTTAAAACGGAGTTGAGTATCTGCGGGTTTATCATTAACACTATGAATTTAATACTTGATGATGATTTTAAAAGAATAAATTTATAAGTTCTTAAAATTATGAAATGAAAGTCATAATATTTTAAATGAAGAAAAACTTAAATAATGATTCAGAAATTTACAGAAAATTTTAAGGCATTCTCGAAAAAATATCAGTTTAACAAATAAAATTGAAATGAAATATTTAATGAGAAACATTTTAAGGAAACGACTCCTAATTGAATATCATAGAAGAATAAACATTTAAAATATTAATCAAAGTAAACAATATCAATTATAAGAATAGCTGGTAGGGAATATAGATTCCTTTTTATAAATCTTTCCTAAAATTGTGATATCATTCCTTGACTGTTATCCAACCTATGAGACAATTTTCATACAGTAAGACGTTAGTGTTATAGACGTTCAACTCAAATAATAACGTCCGTTTTTATTATATTTTCAATGACTTTTTTTTCTAAATTCTCAATATGCATAACCGGAGCTTTGAGTTTTGCCCAAATACTTGCAATTAAGGCAGGGCTGTAGGAAAAACTGACGCATGGGATTTTGGTGATTTTTTATTTTCTATTGCATTTTTGCTCAAACAATGATTTTAAATAAGAAAAAAAAAATTTGCTCATTCATTTTTAAGTTCTTTTACATAAATAGTTTTAAGGGGTAAATAAAAACTTGAAAATCCATCCTTAAATCTTAGGATAAGGATTTGAATAAAGAATCCTTTAGTAACAAAATAGAAAACTTACTTTAATCGATGGTTTAAATCTTAAAGATTGCATCAAAATCTGATGAACTTTGCTAAAGATTGTCAGAAGTTTTCCCGCACGTATCTGGGCTATTTAAATCAAATGTGGTCAAATTCGGACATTCTCTAACCAAATTTTTTAACTTAAATCCGGGCACTATCCGAGAAAATTTTACAAAAATCCAGAAAATGTTAAAAAAACCAAGAAAAAAACATTTGAATCTTTTTTTTTTTCAACAAAACATAACTTGATTTTGAATCGTTTTTCAGGCTCACAAAAAATTGTTTATGTTTATTTTAATAAATCTAGCTTGAAAAACTTCATTTATGGGCGACAACACTTAAAATTATATTGATACAATAATCCTTTTTCGCTTGGTTAAAAAAAACGTGAATGAATCTGAATAAAATTATTTTTGTCAAAAAAAAAAAAAAAATAATAAAAAAAAAAAAAAAAATTATTTTTGTCATTTTTGTCATTTTTGTCATTTTTGTAATTTTTGTCATTTTTGTTATTTTTGTAATTTTTGTTATTTTTGTAATATTTGTAATATTTGTAATATTTGTAATTTTTGTAATTTTTGTAATTTTTGTAATTTTTGTAATTTTTGTAATTTTTGTAATTTTACAAAAATCCAGAAAATGTTAAAAAAACCAAGAAAAAAACATTTGAATCTTTTTTTTTCAACTAAAACATAACTTGATTTTGAATCGTTTTTCAGGCTCACAAAAAATTGTTTATGTTTATTTTAATAAATCTAGCCTGAAAAACTTCATTTGTGGGCGACAACACTTAAAATTATATTGATACAATAATCCTTTTTCGCTTGGTTAAAAAAAACGTGAATGAATCTGAATAAAATTATTTTTGTCAAAAAAAAAAAAAATAATAAAAAAAAAATTATTTTTGTCATTTTTGTCATTTTTGTCATTTTTGGCATTTTTGTCATTTTTGTCATTTTTGTCATTTTTGTCATTTTTGTCGTTTTTGTAATTTTTGTAATTTTTGTAATTTTTGTTATTTTTGTAATTTTTGTAATTTTTGTAATTTTTGTAATTTTTGTCATTTTTGTAATTTTTGTAATTTTTGTAATTTTTGTAATTTTTGTAATTTTTGTAATTTTTTTAATTTTTGTAATTTTTGTAATTTTTGTAATTTTTGTCATTTTTGTCATTTTTGTAATTTTTGTAATTTTTGTAATTTTTGTAATTTTTGTAATTTTTGTCATTTTTGTAATTTTTGTAATTTTTGTAATTTTTGTAATTTTTGAAATTTTTTAATTTTTTTAATATTTGTCATTTTTGTAATTTTTGTCATTTTTGTCATTTTTGGTATTTTTGTTATTTTTGTAATTTTTGTATTTTTTGAAATTTTTGTATTTTTGTATTTTTGTATTTTGTATTTTTTGTATTTTTTGTATTTTTTGTAATTTTGTAATTTTTGTAATTTTTGTAATTTTTGTCATTTTTGAAATTTTTGTAATTTTTGTAATTTTTGTAATTTTTGTAATTTTTGTTATTTCTGTAGTTTTTGTAATTTTTGTCATTTTTGAAAATTTTGTAATTTTTGTAATTTTGTTATTTTTGTAATTTTTATAATTTTTTATTATTTTTGTCATTTTTGTCATTTTTGTCATTTTTGTCATTTTTGTCATTTTTGTCATTTTTGTCATTTTTGTCATTTTAGTCATTTTTGTCATTTTTGTCATTTTTGTCATTTTTGTCATTTTTGTCATTTTTGTCATTTTTGTCATTTTTGTCATTTTGTCATTTTTGTCATTTTTGTCATTTTGTCATTTTTGTCATTTTTGTCATTTTTGTCATTTTTGTCATTTTTGTCATTTTTGTCATTTTTGTCATTTTTCATTTGTCATTTTTGTCATTTTTGTCATTTTTGTCATTTTTGTCATTTTTGTCATTTTTGTCATTTTTGTCATTTTTGTCATTTTTGTCATTTTTGTCATTTTTGTCATTTTTGTCATTTTGTCATTTTTGTCATTTTTGTCATTTTTGTCATTTTTGTCATTTTTGTCATTTTTGTCATTTTTGTCATTTTTGTCATTTTTGTCATTTTTGTCATTTTTGTCATTTTTGTCATTTTTGTCATTTTTGTCATTTTTGTCATTTTTGTCATTTTTGTCATTTTTGTCATTTTGTCATTTTGTCATTTTTGTCATTTTTGTCATTTTTGTCATTTTTGTCATTTTTGTCATTTTTGTCATTTTTGTCATTTTTGTCATTTTTGTCATTTTTGTCATTTTGTCATTTTTGTCATTTTTGTCATTTTTGTCATTTTTGTCATTTTTGTCATTTTTGTCATTTTTGTCATTTTTGTCATTTTTGTCATTTTGTCATTTTTGTCATTTTTGTCATTTTTGTCATTTTTGTCATTTTTGTCATTTTTGTCATTTTGTCATTTTTGTCATTTTTGTCATTTTTGTCATTTTTGTCATTTTTGTCATTTTTGTCATTTTTGTCATTTTTGTCATTTTTGTCATTTTTGTCATTTTTGTCATTTTTGTCATTTTTGTCATTTTTGTCATTTTTGTCATTTTTGTCATTTTTGTCATTTTTGTCATTTTTGTCATTTTTGTCATTTTTGTCATTTTTGTCATTTTTGTAATTTTTGTCATTTTTGTCATTTTTGTCATTTTTGTCATTTTTGTCATTTTTGTCATTTTTGTCATTTTTGTCATTTTTGTCATTTTTGTCATTTTTGTCATTTTTGTCATTTTTGTCATTTTTGTCATTTTTGTCATTTTTGTCATTTTTGTCATTTTTGTCATTTTGTCATTTTTGTCATTTTTGTCATTTTTGTCATTTTTGTCATTTTTGTCATTTTTGTCATTTTTGTCATTTTTGTCATTTTTGCCATTTTTGTCATTTTTGTCATTTTTGTCATTTTTGTCATTTTTGTCATTTTTGTCATTTTTGTCATTTTTGTCATTTTGTCATTTTTGTCATTTTGTCATTTTTGTCATTTTTGTCATTTTTGTCATTTTTGTCATTTTTGTCATTTTTGTCATTTTTGTCATTTTGTCATTTTTGTCATTTTTGTCATTTTTGTCATTTTTGTCATTTTTGTCATTTTTGTCATTTTTGTCATTTTTGTCATTTTTGTCATTTTTGTCATTTTTGTCATTTTTGTCATTTTTGTCATTTTTGTCATTTTTGTCATGACTTTCTCTGATTTTAACAAGAAATTTTGTGATGGGTTCTGTGATGGAATTAGCATAAAATTATTTAAAAAGTCATGACAAATTGAGTATTTTTTCACTTTTCACTTGAGAAAAATCAATTTAAATTAATTATTTCATAATGATCTTCCAAAACAAAACAAAAATCCATATTTTATGTTGACAAAAAAATATTTTTTTTGAAGAACGAACAAAATTTAAAAATGCTGTGAAATCTTTAATTAATTCCAAAATTCTGTGTTGTTTGTCACCGATTCTGTGATGAAAATTTGTTTAAAATACTATGAAATTTAAGTTTTTTTTTATTTCGGCAACCTAGCAACCAAATTGGTTAATAAGTTGATATCTTGAATATCTTAAACTCAAAAACTTTCATGAATGATGCCAGAAAAAGATGTATATTTATCGATTCAAATAAAAAAAAATGCCGAAATTTTGTTTTAAGGCGTTGTTTCTCTGATGTAAGATTATGAAAGATGTAAGAATAACACAATCAAATCGGACGTCCAGGTTAATTGATGGATATAAAATTGATTAGAAATCAGTTTTTAGTTTTCATTTAAATTTGTTGGTTTATCAGTTATAAATTATCGATTTTACCCAAAACTTGCAATCTGGCAATTGTTTTGAATTGAGGACAACAAAATCTTCGCAAGTCACTTATCCTAACATGGGTATCAAAATGCTGTTAACAATCCAGATAAAGAGTATGTAAATGCTTTGTGAAAATGAAGAGAATTTCAAAAAATATTTTTATGAATTTATTAAAATTCATTCTGAAATTGAATCTTTTCACATGGTTTGCTCTTGAAAAAAACGCCGTAAGCAATGTTTAAGGTGAAGAGGCTTCACTGATACTCTATGAGCGATCATTTTATGGAGGATCTTTTATTTTTATATTTAATTTTTCGTTCCAGATTATCTTGTAACTACATCCTATTTAGAAAATGTATGGATCTGGTTTATTGTTAATTATTTTGGGCAGTGGCTGAATAAATTCTGGGACACAAATTTCTCCCACATTTGTAGGCAGAGTTTCCCGAATTAAATGTGATCAAATAGGCAAGTTGGCGGTTTGCGGCGCAAATGTTTAACCATCCTAAACATTAACAGCACCAAAAACTACAGTTCAAGAGACGTGCAAGCAACACTCTCCACCATTCTGTAGAACAACAACTTTCATTCGAGACGCCCTCTTAAGTGGGTCACTAAACATCGTCACACCAGCAGGACCATATTGCCGTCGTCGTGTCGTCCTTTTAGCACCCAGCACGAAACATTGCTACAACACCTGCCTGAGAGGATTTTGCACAAGTATTTCTGCCTGTTTTATTTACCTTCCCTCTTTTGCCAGTCCCACTCCGAGGACCTCACCAGGACCCTTCAGGATAATTTTCTCCTTCTCTTGTAAAAAAGAGAGAAGAACAGTGGCTCCAGAGACTACGGCCACCAGGCTGCTGGCGGCAAAATGGAACGCGCGCGGTACAATAATCGCAAATGTTTATTCAGTTGCGACAAATTTTATTACTTTCTAAACGAATCGCAATTGAGTTGCCGTTTTAACGAACCTTTCGGTGTACTTTCGGTGAACAATTTCTCCGACGAGCTCTCTTTCTCCGGGTGTTATTTTACTCCACATGGAATGAGCCCGGATGAAGTTATGGCATGGTCTCGACTTTCCGGATCCAGGCCAAACTTCTGATCCCTGAGTGGAGTTTGAACAGGAAAAAGTGAAGCTCAAATGAAATGGTAAAGTTGTAAAATTAAATTGATAAAAGTTTTTGGGTGTTTCTTTTAGCCTCACTTTAAGCGTGACTCGGCTCAGCATTTGACGTCGGAAGGAGAAGAGCGTCGTTGGTAATCTTTTACTGCACCAGGAAAGTGGAAGCAATACCTACAGTAGTCGGAATAATTGTCGCTTCTTCTTTGCCTGTTTGCAAAATGTTTAAGACAATCTGTTTGATTTTGTTATGCGGAAGTTTTTCCATCTCGACGACTCGAAAAGCGAATATCACTTAGGAGAAATCTTAATCGTATTTGAGCTCGAAGTTAAACATCTTTCCGAGAGAAGATGTCTCTATTGACCTAGCGATTGAGCAGATGCAAACTAAAGCTTTCTTTTTCATGTTTAGATTTGCTTTGAAAAGTTCAAATGAACTTAATTGTCAGTTTATCTCGTCACTGTTAGACTTGCTAAATCTACAGTTTTATTCATATAAATCTAACAATCTCACTGATTTTAATTTGAAAACCAATTGACGTATAGCCCCAAAACCATTGAATCAAAGTTCTTGGAAAGCAGATAAAAATTGCCATAGGGCTACTTTTACCATGAATGAAACAACAGATTCAGAAAATTGTGTATTATTTTTTTTTTAAATTGGCGAATATTTTTATAGTGATGATCTGGACCAAAATTTGACAAATGTTTTATAAGAAAGTTTTGAATTTTTCTCAATTCAAATTTTGATTGCTGTTCAGAGAAAGCAATTTTAAGACTATGACTATGGTGGAGTGCCATGAAAAGATTTAAGTTTTAGGATATAGTTCTTAAGTTTAAAATCTATACATCAGGTCTATATTTTTTACATAACATACGCTACTGATCATATCACACCTCTTTTTACAAAGCCACCTTTCAAAAATCCAGGGCGATAGAACTCGTGCCAAATCAAATATAGAATTAGTACTTCAAACTTTTTCCGACAAGTTTTGATCTTAAAAGCAGAGCAATTTTTTTCGCAAAACCAGGCAGAACTCAGATATTTTTCAAATTGGTTCCAAATTAGAAGTGGTAAGAAACTGTGTATACAGTATATACCTAAATACAGAATCGAGCACGGCCAAATTTGAAAGAAACATTCGACCTTTATCGAATTTATTCAAAATATTGCATCGAATATTCTAGAAAGCCTGGATAAACCGGGCAATCTGGAAAGATAAAGCTTTCAAAAATTTGGGGTTATATATATATTTTTTTAAAATCAACTCATAGAAAAATACAACATGGAAATATTCTGAAATAAATTCCAGTGTTGAAAGATAAAAAAAATTGTTCAAGAGTCAATTCAAAGATTGCGAATAACTTCAACTTTTGAAAAAAAAAAAGTTAAACCCTTCTTTAACCCTTCTGTAATCCGATTTGGTCGTTTTTGATGACCCATTATGAAATCAGATGAAGGTTTTTTCCTAACTTTAGTGGTCGTCGTATTATCCCCAATTTAAAATATTGAGTTGCTTTAAAAAAAAAATAATGTAAAATGTTAGCCAAAAGCTTTTTTTTAATTAAAATAGTTTTAACATAAGATGCCAGATTTCTCAGGGAAGAATATGGGAGAGTGGGGTAGCATGGGCAAACTTTTTTTTCTTTGCTCTACAACTTCTTTATATTAAATGTTAAAATAACATGATATAGTCAGATAATAATATAATAATATTCTTTTTCCTTGAGTTCTGATTGTTTAAAAAAGATTTTTTTTTGGATTTTGAAAAATGGTACGGAATCGTGGGATACCAAATCCAAATTGCACCGATAACATATAAATTTTATGAGTTGACCCAAAACTGATATTTTAAATTCATTATTTTTAAGCAATTCAAGTGACGAAATAAAAAAAAAAGTTGTGTGTGATCGAATAGTTTCAAAAACTTGGTTTGAGACGTTTTGGCAAATGGAAAATGACAGAATATTTTCCAGAACTCTTATTTTGTCATATGGAAACTTCACAGATAAGATAATGTAGTCACCTGGGTTCGTGGGCTGGGCTTCAAACAGAAATTTGATTCACACTCGATCTTACAGCGATGTTCTTAATGTCGCTACGATGATTAAACCGTTCCTAGCAAGGCTGTGCAGGAACGTTAGGCTCTATTGTCAGGGAAGGTAGGCTCTAAGGTTGGACTTCGAAAGGCGATTACTCCGCACCAGAACTTTGGAATCGCACAATTTTATGCTGGGTCCACTCAGCATACCGTCGCGCACAATCTCCTTAAGCTTTTCTTTCGATCCGTTCCAAAATCAAATTCACTTTAGTTAGAGTTAGCACAAAAACTTATTTTTATTAACGAGCGCAAGTTTCGCATAAACGATTGACTCTTTATTGAAGAATAGTAGGCGCTAGACTGGTATGTGGAGAGTACTTTCTGCTACTACAAACTACTCTAATCTACTCAGATTAATCTCTCCTATGCTCCTATCACTGGACTGTTAATCTCTGATATCAATCTGCTCTTAGTGAATTCACAGAGACGTTCAATATATCGGATTAGAACAGTTAATGTGAAGTGAGATAGGCAACGGCTAACAGATAAATATATTTTAAGCTAATAATGTGTATAAAAAAAACCAAAATAAAGGTGGCCTAAGATACCCCACATGTGAGAGAGCAATTGATAACTGAGATAAAACGCATATGAGCATATTTCTGTTATGAACTATAGGTTTCCCACCGATGCAATTTTCGGGTGCTTGTTTGATTATATAATAATGTTTTTAAGCTAGTTGAATATAAGAAGCATATGATGCGAATATATTTCAACGACATTTAAAAATACATGCTAACGCAAAGCGATGACGATGACAGTTGAATTAAGATTTTTATCTCAACAATCAGCTGAGATATTTAGAGTGGTTCATGTTTCCACTACCTCCTATAAAATTTTGGGAAAAGTCCGGTCCATCCCGGTTGCCAGGTCCTAGCGAAAAAAGCCCGAATTTTACCCGGATATTTTCACTCTGCCAAAACGAACAAATTAAAAATTGCGCTCTAGATTATTTTATCAAGCCGTCCAAAATTAATTTGTGGAGAAAGTTTTATGAAATAATCATTAAGCTTATGGTTAGATTAAAAATCTGCTGATAAGATTTGATGAAATGAATTTTTCAAAGTTGTTTTTATAGATTTTTCTAAAGTTATTTCTGTGTTTTGACCAAAGTTTTCCGAATATTGCTTGGATTTTGGTCAATAGTTTTGAAATGAAATACTCGGATTTTGCTAGGTTTCTAGATAAAATAGCCGGGAATCGTTTTGAAAAAAATCTGGCAACCATATTTTAACAGCTTTATGTCAGTAGTGACATTAACAACTTTTATTCGATGAATTTGCTTTAAATGATAATCCATAGTCAAATAGCCAAAATAAACCAGTTTTAAGCTGTTTTGAGGCGATTTCTGCATAAGATAAGTTGCAAAACGAAAATAATTTGTCATTAAGAAAAAACATTGAACATGAATGTCAAAAAGTTGGTAAAATGTTCCAAATTAAATAAATCAATTTAAAAATAAAAACTAACAAACTTTCGAATTTTTGTTTAAATCTTTTTTCAAAAATCCCTAATAATTTTTGCAGCATTGAGTGAACCCTAAAGTAATTGAGTGAACCCTCAGTAAGTAAGTAGTAGTAGTTTCGATTTTGGTTGGCGTTTTAACATTAACCATTCGCGATTTAAACGAAGTTTTTGATTGAAGACTAAAAATCCTGATGAAATTTTCTTAATAAAAATCTGTTTTATTTACAAGAGAAAAAATTAAAGTAATCTGAAATTAAGAGCCACCAAATTTAATGACATAACAAAATTTGAACTACAATCAAGTTGACTTATTTTTTTACTCAATTTAATTGAGAACAAAGGAAATATTGCAATGAACCGTACAAATCGCGTTTTGAATAAGTATTAGGCATTTCCAATAAACGCGGCTCGAAAAAACCCGTGGCCTTTTTCATATCCTTCTATTTTCAAAATTGCAATTCAAACCATCAAACATATATGAACAATAACAAGTAGTTTTGCTGAGAGTTTTATCAATTTTCACCCACTCATATATGTACATACCTAGCAGCTATATTCAAAAGTAAATTTTGCGTATCTCAAATAAGGCTATGATCATTTAGTATCCGGGCACTTTATTTCGGTGATAGCTACGTTATTAGAGCTCGGATATGCAAAACTTTAGCAGCGTTGTGTTGGTTATGAAAAGGACTATCTTGCCTATTTTTGCCAGATTTTTAAGTTAATGTGTGTTTGAGATATAAACGATGCAAAAAGACACGGTAAAAATAATTTTGCACAAATTTGCGCCTTTTGCGCATTTTGCGCCTCGAAAACTCTTCATTTTCGCCTTGAAAACTCATAAACTGTTGATTTTTTTCTGATTCTTTTTTGGACCGAATGGTTAAGAAGTATAATGAGCCACTCTAGAATCCACACGAAGTTCAAATCAAGCATCGGAATGGAACCCTTGATCTTAAATATGGTAAAAAGTCTATGGTTATTGGGGATAATTGAATGTAGACCCCTTAAATAATGCAATTAATCCATTTCCGTCAGTCAAAAAGTGTTTTCCGACTAGTAAACACCTAGAATAACTAATAGTGAACAGTTCCTTAGATTGCAACATGTGCAACCGGTTTTAACAAAATGTGACAGATGTGTCCTGATGGACGAAGAAATTTATGTTAAAACCGGATTTAAGAGATCAAATTTTTCGAGATGCCTACTAATGAAAAGCTTCCAACCAGATTCCAATTGCTTTTTTCAGGTGAGTTTGTGTAAAATATCATGATTTTGCAAAGGTTTTACTTCTGTGGTAAAAATATTAGATCAATACATGACTGACACAAGTGTGCAAAGATAAAAAAGATTTTTTTTCCAAGTGAAATTTTCATTTCAGGAAATAAATTTACCATAGTGACGGAAAATGTGTCGATCCCAGAAGGTGTTTGAAAAATAAGTGCTAACGAACATGTCAAAAAATTGGAAATAGGAATTAAGTTCTTAATCACTGTAGGCCTAAGACATTCTAATCTACAAAACAATATGACATGTTCACAGATTGAAACCAACAAACCTTTTTTAATTGAAACTCAAATCTTGACATACAAAAACCCTATTTCGCTTTAAAAATGGGGTTTTTTTAGTAGTGTAATTTAACAAGTAAATTAATTTATCAATTTCAATTTCAAAATTCATTCATCGAAAGTCAACAGAATAACCAAAAAATTCTTATACCTAGTATTTATTAATTTATTTCTTATCACTTTGTTTAGGTCATTAGAAATTTTAGGCTGATTCATGACATTAAAGTTCATGCTAATAAAAAGTATTCTTCGAGAAATCAATTTATACCTTTTTATTCAAACTGGTTTTGTTAAATTACGAAAGACCACAAAATTCACATTTTCGAGGTGCAAAATATTTAAAAGCTAATTTTGATTAATTTGAGTGCATTTAGTTTTTTTTCAATCAGCTTTCGTTTTTGAAAAAACTTTTGAAAATACGTAAAAATATTTCTAGAAAAGCATAAATTTCTTTTGACAACAATTTCAAACATTAAAATAACTGTATATAAAGGTTTTAAATACATTGTTTACTTTCCCCAAGATCGCAAGTAGTTTTGGCTTCTGCAAAAAGACTTATAGATTTTTTCAATTTGTTTACTTTTTCCCATTCTGTAAAATTCGAGAGCATAAACAATTTTTTTTTAAAAAGAAGTTTCAAATCAAGTTGTATTTTAGATATCAAAACAAAGATATAATCGTTCTGCAGGTTTCAACAAATGTGTGAAATGAAATAACATCGAATTGTAAAATTAAAATTTGAAATTGAACTCCAACAGTAGGTACCAAATATTTCTGTTTAAAGCGACCAAATATTCAGAGCTGGATATTTTCAACTATAAAAACGTTTCACTTATTTTTATTATTTTCGAATATCTATTGTGAATAATTTTTAATGATTGAATTTATCAGCATTGAAATTTTGAATTTATCAGCTCTAAAAAATGAAGTAGGACTTTGAAGTGAAATTAAATGCTTGCTCCATGAGCATTAACTTTGGCTTTCAATGTTAACAATTAAAAATTCCTTAGTGTTAAGTAGTGTTGTTGTTTTAACAAGTTTCCTATTGATGATTGAGAGAAAAAAATCTCTCCTGAATATTGTTGGTATCAGCTTTAACTGAAGAATTGATCATGTTGTATTTCAAGAAATATAAAGTGAGTTTGTGCACTGCGTAAATGAACTTTTGAAGCATTTTTTTTTTCTAGATAACCAGAAGAATTTGAATTTATTTTTCATTTTATCTTTGACATTGATCACTAGCACTCTTGATTTCTTTTAAATATTTTCTTCTTTTAATAAAATTCATTTCATCATCAACTTCAAGTGTGTGTTTTAAAAATTCTTATCAGTATAAATGAATTTTTTTCCTTATCTAAAATTTACATTTCAACCCAATTTTAATTAAGGACTCAGATTTGATTCGATTTCGGATTCCAATTTTTTTTGTTTTTGAATCTGGTGTTATATTTTACATATTATATTTCTGATTTTAATGTCCGAAGCTTGAAAGTCTTGATATACTAAAAAAATATTCACAATAGTTTTCTAGTGTTATGTTAATATTTGTGAACTAGGCTACTGAAAATTTATTTTCAACTAAAATTAATTATTGACTACTTTAACTAAAATTTATTATTGACTTACCAGAAAAACCATTGCAACAACTTTGATTCTGTTTTTTTTCAAATCGTAGTTGGAAAATTGAAAATTTTTTTGAGTTTGTGTGATGATTAAAAGGGTTTCAAAAATCAACTTTATTTATTGTGCATTTCCGGATTTATTAATATTATTTATAGCTTTATTTGAAAATCGAAAACTTTACCCTTTGAACGAGTTCTTCGCACGGACCTGCAATCAACAAAGAGTCGTATAAGACTTTCTGACTGGTTATGTCATTCTTGTGTTCCACGCTCAACTGGTAGTTTTTTAAATCGTTCAATTTTTTTTTTAATATTTTGTACTTTACTCCAAAATATTTTTTTTGCTCTCACAACACTTTGTTTTGAGAATATCTTTGAATGCATGGATTGATGAAACTTTAAGGGAAAATACCTAGCAATGTAATATTTACAAACACAAATTTTTGTGATGTTCTCTCAAGTGGTTTTTAAGAAAGCGCCTGATCAAGATATTTTTAGAATTTAATTTTCTGGGAAAACGTGCTGAATCTAGAATGCATACTATGAACTTCAAATCAAGGCTATGTTTGGTTACGTTTGCTATTTCCTGAAGCTTGATGATCAAAATAATTTAAAATCTTGAATGTGGACGAAGTTATAACAAATTTAGCCAATTTGACTTTATATCACTCCATCATCGTTTTTGCGTAATGGCTCGATTTCAGATCCAACTTAATCAGAGATTTTTTTATTTAATTTAATTTTTTTTTATCTTTGTTTATCTTTGGAAATTACAGACGAGACTGGTCAATGGGAAATTTATGATTGGAAACCTGCCAGGTGACCGCTAAAGAGTTTGTTATGAGGTCCATTACGAAATTTTTCAAAATATCTTTTCACAAGCTGTCCAATAATTTTACGTACGATTTGACCACCGTATTTTGTTTGTTTACCAATGGGTAGCTTTTTTACCTTGTAGAAATGAGTTCAAGCCTGTTTATAAATCAGCTAGACGAACCAATCAGAAAAATTTGAATTTTTTATCACTTTCTCATTAATATTTTCGATTCGAGCTTGAAAAACCCTCTCACATTTCTCTCACTTCATGGAATCAATAATCTTCACTTTTATTAAAATTTTAGCACTCTGTTGGGTACTTTAGGAATTTTTTAACAGTCTACCATGTTAACTTTGGTCAATTAGTTGATTTCTAGCTGTTTTTGGGTCTCCCACTGGGACTTTTCTCGATCCTACCATTTTGTAAATGAACTCCAGTATTTAACATAACCTTAAATACCACTTGACAGATTGTCGCCAAATTTTTTGCACGTACACAATATATCACTAGGTAGCTTCAGTAAAAGTTTCATCAATTTTCATCCATGCATTCAAAAATTTTTTACGAAGCAAAGTGTTGCATTTTTCTTGAAAACACTCCTTATTTGAGCAATTTGATTTGATGAAATACGCCTAAAATTTTTAAAGAAACTATAATAATGAGATTCTTTAGCACGTAGCTAAAAACTAATGCTAAAAGATATTTTCCCTGAAAGGAAAAATCAAAGCGGACTAAACGAAATTTGAAAAACAACCAATACTTGTTTTTTTCGGAAAGAATAATATCACGAGCCACCAACTTTTTATAAATGCTATCTATTGAATGGAGGATAATTTATCTTTTTATCCATTTAATCAGTTCCTTACTCCTACATTCTTTCATACTGTTTACCTCACTCGATAAATATACCTTCACTAATAACTAACAAATTGCACCATTTTCAGTTTTGCTCCCAAATGCATTGCTAGTAGAAACATTGCTACGCAATGCTCAAAACATGAACGAGAACGAAACCGTACGGGACAATGATGGAGGAAACGGGTACAGGTGCGTTTCCATTTATGCATTCTACACACAATAAATCGAACAATGCATCCGATGTCATTCATGTTCCAAGCTTGTTCCCAATTCTATCCTCCTAACCCCCCTTTCTAGTAAAAGTAAGCTCCAACATTCCGAATAACGGAATAAGGATGAGTAAAAGCTTCCTATCAAATGTGAAATTATTCAATGCATTGCAAATCGATCGATCGACGCCTAATTGCCTACGGACGAGTGACTGGAGGAACACTGAAAAAAATATGCGGTATATTTTTTAACAAAAGTAACTCAAAAAGCACTTTCAAACAATATTTGGAAAAAAGTTCATTGGATGAAATGTTGGTTTTAAATTTGCTTGAGGAGAAGTATACACCCTTGAGTATAATCATCGACGGAAACAGTTCATGAATAAGTTTATAATTTTTCAAGTAATTTTTTTTCAGTGTCTTCTTGATCGCTGCTGCCGCATTTCCGATTGGACAATTTTGAGCCCATCAAATCGATTGCAACAGGATATCGATGATGGATGGCTGGCTGAAGTGATGGTTGGGAAAACACATTTGACAGAAAAGGGGAGATAGAAAAAGGGAAATGCGTTTCCAACTGTCAAAGCAAGTGATGTTTTTGCTAGTTTAAGGTAAAACGGGTGGAAATGAATCATCATCGCTGATGGGACTGCCAGCTGCGTGCTTTTTGATGGTTAGTTGGAGGCAAAATGTATAGCTAAGGAATAAAATAGAACACTTTGAAATAATTTATTTTAATTGAAAAAAAAATTTTATGATGAAATTTTTATTTAAAATTGATTTTAGTTAATGAGAGTGTACTCTTAAAGAGTCACTCGTTCAGCAAATCAACAATTGCCTCAACTCCATTAAGTTCAACCCTTGTGGGCAATAGTTCGGCCCTAAAAGCTCACTGAATGATAAACTGTAACGTTCGATACATTGTTCTTTCCATTATCCATTCGATTGAGTGTGGGTGGATAGTGTGCAGATGATAAAAAAAAACCTCATAAAAAAGAGGGATTCCTTCCCCTCGCACTATTTGTTGGCAGGTGCTTATGTCTTTCAAGTTCGAATGGCAGGCAAACGGGACGTATTTATAGCCCAGGCAGGTATCGGGCAAAAGTAGAGCAAGCGACATGCAGCAGCAGCAGTGATAGAAATGTATGGCTAATTTGAATAATAAAGCGCTATTTGTGCACAAATGGATTACAACTTCATTCACTGTACTGGCAGGCTCTATCCTGGCAATTTATCGGAAAAATGGTGCTGGATTTGTGCGCTTTTCCATGATGAACAGAATTGTCATTCCGGTAGATCAGCGATTTGGAATCACAATAATTGACTGGTGTGACCTTTCGGAATGTGTCAATAGGCACAGCGCGCCTCTGATGTTGAAAAATGTCGCTCGGGTTTAAAACATTTCATTTTGATCACTGAAAAATTGACAAGTTCAGCATAATACACAACTAAACCTTTTGACCCGTTTCTGTAAAAATGAATGAATCATTTACGTGAAAATTTTCAACATGTTTTATCGATTCAATAAACGTTGAACTTACCGGGGGATGAAACTTCGCAGGGAAGTGTGATGGTGTCTCCTACGGCAAATTTAAACGCTTCCGACCGGGTGATGAACAGAGGCTCTGCCGTGTTCATTATTTTGCTGGCTGCTTCACCTATGAAAGAGAAGATAGTATCCGTTTTATTAAATGCATTTGAGGGATGTGAAATGCTAAGTTGTACATGATAGTATTGTTGAGATATGATTTTTTGGGATATCTAGGTCTGAAAGTTCTTGGAATAGGAAAATTTGAGACACAAACTGGTGCCAAAGTCTGGACAGAGGCCGGCAATTCTATTCCAACCGTATGGAGCACATCTCTCAGATTTCCCCTTTTTTGACAGATTTAAGCTTTTTTCTTTAAATTTGAGCTTTCATCTCCTATGCTCTCAAGGCAAAAAAGCTTAAATCTGAGGAAAAAAAAACTTAAAAACGAGATTCACGACCACTTATTTAAAAGATGTTGGTCACACGATACATAGACAAATCGTGTAACGTTGCCGCCTCCAGCCTCTAGCAAAAAATTTCAACACCTATCAATCTTTCTCCTGTTGGTGCTCTTATGCCTGTCTATCTACCTTTCTTTCAAATTTCTATAAAATAAACTCTTTTCAGTTTTCATTCCGCTGCACATGCCATTAAAATTTTAATCATAAAAAAATACAGCGATTAAAATCATATAGCAAACTCAAAAAATATTATATTTTACTGATAAAGTAAATAAAAAAATTTCCGAACAAATAATAGTAAATTATTTCTGGACACAAATGAATTAAAATAAATTTTTCTGAACTAAAAATTTGCTTCAAGTAAATTCTAAACAGTCTGGTTTTATAATTTTAAATAAATATTCCTTAAACACAGGTTTTGTAAAAAAAAACAATAATTCTAAAATAAATGCCAGATTACAAAAAAAATTACCACGATTTATCGTTAGGGAAATGATAATAATTTTTATTTATTATTGATCTAAATTTATATTTCTTAAAGGTTTATGTTTCTCGAAAATAATAGAACTAAGAATTGAACAACATAGATAAACTTTTCAAATATAATTTTTAAAATTTTAATAGTTTGGCTTTAAAATTCGGAAAATTTGTTTAAAAATTGAAATATTATTAATTCGGTAGATTCATTTGAGAAACAAAACATAAGTTTTCAACCATTAAAGGAGGATTTTTTTATTATTGGGTTTTATTTACTCAAGGGAGAAGCATTTTGGTGCTTCTGTTTTAATGATTTATTTGGTAGATTTTAAGCGTCTAAACTCGAATCTTCTGTCAAATATGGACTATCACATTAAGTTTTTGTTATAAGGATTTTTAAAATGTATCAGTTTTAAGTGAAATCAATCATTGATAACTGATTAACAGTCAAACCTACATTTAAGAAAAAAAAAACTGATTCTGATTTTGTTTATAATACGTCATTTGGAAAATTTTGTTCTGTATAAATAGTTTTGGCATTACTGTAGAAAGACAAAACAAAATGATTTCATTTAATAACTTTGTTGAAACCTGCACATTGCAGTGCACAATGATTAGATTTATGCTTTTAAAAATATTTTAAATTCAATCTGATTGAAACATTTTAAAAACTCTTTAAATGAGAAAAAGTAAACAATTGGAAATTTTTTTTTACTTTTTTCGCAGAACTTACTTAAAAACCTTGAAAAAAGTTGATAATTGATTTGAATCTTCCAAAGCCGTTCGCTAAATATCCGTAACGGGGAAATTTGAGTTGTAGTTTGATTTCGTTCTCCTGGCTGTAAATGTTTTTATCGATTTTGATGATATTATATTCATTGTGTAGGTTATTTCTTCTAAAAACTCAATATTTCAAAATAAAGTCGATATGTATTACCAGGTTATCAGAAACTAGTTCAAAAAGTAAAAAGTCCGAAAAATCAATTTTATTTTTAAAACTCTCATAACTTCTGACATCTTTTCTGTATTTAACTGTTTCATTGATGTTCAAAATTGTCAAGAACCCATCTATCCGACATTGTAAAGATATGTTGGCGTCTAACGCAAGTTCTGACCGCTATGACAGATCTTCCGGTAGAAAAAAAATCTAACTTGAAAAAAAACGACATCTAATTTTGGCTTTGCTTCGATATATTTCATTTCCCAATGAACCGATTTTCAAAAATCAAATTTTAATTTTTTTTTGTCGATAATTTGATCATTATTTTAATACAACATACTTGGTCAGTCAAAACTACCAGTTCATCAGTAGGATATTGGAATGATGATAAAGATTTTGAAATGATTGCTTCGGATCATATTGACCCGAACAGCTTTGGAGGGTTAAAATTTTATTTTAAAATGTTATGTTCTTGTTTTGAAGTTTTGGCAATAAATGCAAAAATTTCTTTATTTAAATTTAAATGAATTAAAAAAAAAATCAACCAATTTAAAAAAAAAAGCTGATAGAAAAAAATGCAAATTTAAATTCAGGGCAGCCAAAGTAGTCAAAATTACATTTTAAATTCATTGCATCTAGGAAAAAATGTCAACTTTGTGGCCTTGTGTAATTTATCAAAACCTTTTTAAATTTGATGATGAGCATTGAAAGGAACAAGAAAAAAAAATTGAGGCTGATATTGGTTTTTTGGAGAATATTTCATAACAGTATAATATTTGTAATGAAATAAACTATTTTCCTAAATTAAAATTTTTGGTATTCAAGTAGAGAATATTGAAATTTTTATTTCTTTTGCTACTTCTGTGGACCATCGTGAAATTTGAACGCCTTTTACATGGTGTCCGACTTGTTGATGTATTGGTTTGATTGATTAATTGGTATTCGATAAATTACTTTTGAAGTTAAATTGATTCATTTCAAACTGTTCAGTTACACTTCTTAAAAAACCAATTCTAAGTCGAGGTAAGATATTTGTTTGTCAGGTTTAAAGTTTTACTACAAAAAGTTAATTGAATTGCAAATCGAAATTTATAATTAGAAATAAGTTTCGGTGAAAATTTTACTTAATAAAAAAGGGAGAGGGTTAAAATTTTCAAGTTTTTTCAGTCTTTTGGTATCAAAATTAAAATTTCTATTTTCGGATTTCCGTTGGTCCCCTCCTTTCAGATTTTCAAAATTTGAATGCCAACTTTTGACCAAAATTTGTCTTCGAGCTAACAAAAGATTTTGTCATTTTCGTGTTTTTTTTT
Source organism: Uranotaenia lowii (assembly GCF_029784155.1). NCBI lineage: Eukaryota > Metazoa > Arthropoda > Insecta > Diptera > Culicidae > Uranotaenia > Uranotaenia lowii. The sequence goes on from NC_073693.1 coordinate 315,014,712, forward strand.
AAGGTGAATAAACCTAATTTTGAGCGCCTTGAGGCCCAGGTTATTTAAACAAATTCTGTGTTCTCGACAAAATCATTTCTTGAATTTTGAATTTTTTGCTCAAAGTTTTGTAATTTTTTGTGATTATTAGCCTAACTTTCTAACGTAATTGGAAATGCAATAAAACACAAAATATGAAGAAATAGGATCAAGCAATTTATTTAAATGCAGTTCTTCTTATTATAGGCACTAGTTTGTAGATAAGCATGTTTTGAGTGAATATATAGACTCAAACATTTTACTTCTAAAGCTTTACAAATTAATAAGTAGTACTTTTGATGTTATTTGAATAAATTATATCTCCATTCGTCTTAAACATTTTTTGATTTCGGAATTTATCAACCTTACGTGTGATTTGAGTAGCTGACAGTTAAAATCATATAAAGTTTTTCCAAAATTTTTATGAATCTATGATTTTTCACAAAATTCTAAGATCTGTAACATAGACTCTGTGTTGAAAATTTTCTCAAAATTTTGTGAAACTACAGATTTTTCTGTAATTTTAGCAACCTTGCTTGTGGCACCCTAAATCAAGACGGAATTTTTTTTCCACTTTTTTAGCTATATGATCATTTTCGTAGGTGATGGAAAGAATTAAAGAAACATAAGCTATCAAAGAACGAAAGGACATAAGCCGTAAATATCATGAATTTTTCGAAAAAGATACAACGGCTCACCGGCGAACCCGAGCAATCGAGCTCTGCCAATCAACTGCTGGACCTTCTATCGAAAGGACCTTCTATTCGATTGCTCGATTGCTCGGGTTCGCCGGTTTCATCACGTTCACCGTGGTGAAATTGGCTAACGCGCCGTTGTACTGAAGCGGAGATTGCAGGTTCAAGTCCTGCCGGTGAGCCGTTGTATCTTTTTCGAAAAATTCATGATATGGCTTATGTTCTTTCGTTCTTTGATAGCTTATGTTTCTTTAATTCTTTCCATCACCTACGAAAATGTGATTATTTTCAGGTACAAAGATGTACCAAAGCGATTTCATAACATCAGTATTGAGCTATATGCTATTTTGGTAAGTTTATACAATCTTTTCATCTGGTATACTTGTTTGAATGATTCTGTTGTTCCTGCAATATACCTGCTTAAATTTTTGCTGGGTATGACTAAATCTTACCGTGGGACGCGATTCGAACATGTACCACAATCCAATCATACGTCATAATCAGACCATGTGACATAATGTGACTATGCTACACAATTGAACCATGTAACATTATCTAATCAAGCTACATAATTTGACCACGAGACATAATCTGACCACAAAGAAGTGAAATAAATCTGTTTGGTTTGGCTATCGGCTTGCCCCGGTTTCGAGTTATTGTTGGGTGATAATAGTGTATAATTTTAATGAAATGATTTGAAATTTTCGAGTAATCTCAGTAATGCAAGTTAATCCATGATTTGGCAAAACTGCGGCGAATCCATGCAATCTAAATCCATGGCCATCATACATACATACATGAGATATTATCTGACCATGCATCATTTTTGGACCGTGCAACATAATCTGACCATGGGACATAATCAGATCATGCAACATAATCTAACCATGTGACATAATCAAACCATACAACATAATATGATCATGTAACAAAATTGAACCATGCAGCTCAATCTGAGAATGTAACATAATCTGATCGCGCAGCCTAATCCAAACATGCGACATAATTTGACTATGTGACATAACCTGAGCAGAAATGAGTCATCTTAATATGTAACTTAATTGAACCTTGAAACATAATCTGACCATGCGATATAACCAGTCTATGTAATCATATGACATGATCAGATCATGCAACATATTCTGACCATGTTACATAATCTGATAATGTGAAAGAAACGAGCCATGCGACATACTCTTATCCCATCTAAGTCTGTAACGCAAAATAAATAATATTATTTCTTAAGATTATTTAACTGCACAAGTAACATCTAATCTAAGCTTGCCAGATTGCCCGGTTTTATCCGGGTTTGCCCGGATATTTGATGCAAAATTTCGAGAAAGTCCGGTCCGGCCCGGTTGCCCGGATATCGTGAAAAAAGTCCGGATTTTGCCCGGTTTTTTTCACAATTTTCACAAAGAAACCAAAAAAAAAATCAAAGTTTTTGAGTAAGTTTCAACAAAATCGTTTAACGGTATGGAAATTTTCAACGGTTGTTTCAAATAATTTCGCTGATTTACTTTCATAAACCTTTAAATATTTAAGTGTTCCAAAAAGTTTTTGGAAGTCTGCAATTACATTAATAAAATATTAATTTCATTTTTTTTGCATTTTTTCTTTGCTTTTTATATAATAACACCTAAATTTTGCCCGGCTTTTGCCCGGTTTTTGGATTTGAAAAATTGAAATCCATGCCCGGATTTTGCCAGGTTTTTTTGAAAAAATGCCCGGAATTGCTAGGCCCGGATGGAAGTGGAAAAAATTCTGGCAACCTTAATCTAATCCATACGACATCTCAATGAGTACAAAAAATGAATTAGAGGGCATCCATGAATAACATATCGCTTGAAGAGGGGGAAGAAGTTATCTCTATCGTTACGAATTGTGACAAGGGGAAAGAGAGAAGAATACTCATCGTTACGTAACAATCCTTCAAAAATTTTATTGTGTAACTTTTTTATGATACATCACCACATTTTTTACCATATTCTTAATGATGAGCAAACCTATGTCAGCTTAAAATCGATCAGTTTCAACACTGTTGAACTCAGAATGTATGTGCTAGTTTTTTTTTAAAGATTCTGGAAAAACTTTCTTATGATCGGTACTGCATTTCCGTGAAATGATTAAAGAAAATCAAATTTTACAAACTGTAGTGTATTTAATATGCTCCTAGTTTTACTCCTTGAATAAAATAAAAAAAAACTGGCTAGAACATCAGTAATCAGTAATCAGTAAACAAGCAAAGGCAATCAATAAATGTGAACATAAAATTATCATAATTGGTTACAAAGAAGCAATGTGAACAGATGTGGACTCTCAAGTAATTTGTTTCGTTTTTTAACATAATGTTTGTCAAACTAACTATGAAGAACGTCAGAGTTTCAAAGGGGGGGGGGGGGGTGTACGTCGTTCCGTTATGATTTAGGGCATATGGGAGAAGGGGGTTAAAAAGGTTATTTTTTTAAACACGTTATTTAGGGTGCTGACTTTTTTAAACACTATGCTTCTATTGTGCCAAAATCCAGCATTTTTAACGTCAATATATGTAGGGCTAGGTGGGGTAATTATGAACAAAATTACTCAGGTTTTCATATTATCAGCTCAAACAAGTAGCTCTTTAATGTTGAAGATATGGAAAGTAAGCAAAAATGAATGACTGGTTCCCTTCTTCATTTTAAGATTTTTTTCCTATTTTTTAAGTTGCAGCTAGTGGGCGTAAAACGCTTGTTCGTAATTACCCCATTTGTTCGTAACTACCCCCTTGTCTATGGGGTAATTATGAACACTGTAATATATCTTGTTAAGTGTTGGCTTTTGATATTGGCTTTATTCCTAGATTGAAACTACATCTAAACAGTGCATTGTAGTGAGATTTGTTGATTTTTTTTATTTACTGTTGAGAAGTTATAGGTTATTTTCAGGTTTACACAGCTGGGAGGCATCTTTTCATATAATCACAGATCCACAATTCTAAAACTATTATAAAGTAATGTTTTTGGCTTATTTTCAAGATTTGGATGGGTATCGTGATTTTGAAGGTACAAAATAAACTTGAATCAGAAACCAATGCTGAGAAGACACGTGTTCATAATTATCCCGCACCTTGAAAAGTATGGGGTAAATATGAACACTTCTTTGTGCGTGGGTAGAATTTTTTTTCAACGTAAAATCATATCACACCACATAGAGCATCAATAACCAAATGTAAAACTTTCAAAAACAACATTTTATCTTTATTTACATTGACGAGGGGATCAATTGATAAGACACATCTTAAAACGATTTTCGTTCCTCAGAGACATACATTTTGTTAATAATTGTAACTACAAAATTTATACAGTTAGGTTTGCAAGTTATAACTGTAACTTATCATATCACCCTAACGGTGCTTACGGCCTTTGTTCGGAATTACCCCTTGATCATAATTACCTCACTTAGCCCTACATAATTAAAGCAGGAATTGTACGCCATTTACAATTTGATTCACAACAACTGACATAGAAGTGGGTGTAGGCTTCATCTTTAATTGTATTATTCAAAACGATGTAGGTACTTTAATCAAATAGATCAAATGGAAAGAGTTTTGATCTGAACCGAAAGTACTACAGTTTAGTTTCTCCTTAAACATGAACTTTTTTTTAATGAAATATAAAGTTACCGTTTATATAAATTTCAAACAATAACTCAAATGTACTTACAAAACCTTCTTCCTTTTCTCTTCAAAATAAGTATTCACTTATTTTCAATTGTCCTTATTTTTGAAAGGCATATCTATAGGTACTAAGTTATTAGCCCTGCTTGTTCTAGAATCAAACAAATTGAAACAAATTTGAAATTTTGAACAAAGATTAATTCCAATAATTCCAACTACCGTGATTTGGCTATTTATATCTTATCCATCTATTGCTGCCTGATGTCTTGCAGGAAACATGTTCTCATACTTGTATCAGGAGATCCAATTCAAATCAATTGAAGCAATCTCTGTGTATTATATTTATTTTAAAATAATGTGGAGGTTTTTGCCTTTTGAAGGAGTCATAGCTAAACTGCTCCAGGGGGCTTTTCTCTCCTCAAAAAAAATACTTTTCATAAGTCAAATGAATCAAATTTGGCAATAATTTCATAATAAATCTAATTTATAGTTTTGATGATGCTTTGCGAAGATTTAATTATAGTTTTTCAATTAACTTTTTTGCCCGCAATATTGATGAATGTTATGTTGAGTGATATGATATTTTAATGAATTTAAATTTTCATGACTTGGTCTAAATTTGTTGTTATTTAAACTGATAAAAATGTCTGGGTCAAATCATCTGGATCAAACTCTGATATCATTCAATAATCATGAGAAGAAGAACACTTGTAGGAATATATTTTCAAGTCGAACCTCTGCAGATAGTTTTTAAATTGTTTTCTTGGCTTCGAATGTGAAAAGCAGCGATTTTAAGATGATTGAAACAATCAACCAATAACAAAAATAGTAAAGGGAAGTCACAACAGCATGAGGTGTAGTACGTAGATTGCATTTCTAATCATAAGATTTATCAAACAAAACGAATAATGATAAGGTATTTACTTATTCTGCAGTATCCAACAGTTAGTGAAAACAGTTGTCAGAACCTGGGTGAAGCAAATAGAAATGCACTGCAGCATTTTTGAAGCATTTTTGCAGCATTTTTTTACTTTTCGACAAAAACTGGGCTGTTTTTTAAGTACTTTGGCATTAAAAGTTTTCGTATTACGTCGAAACTTTAGAAATCTGATAATTAACGTCAAAGATGAACTAAACTCGTTTTCATCTATAGCTATAATTTTAGAATTCTGGTAGTCTGGTAGATCAAACTTAGTTGATTTGAACATTAAATAAGGGCGTTAAAAACTTATTCAATACTAAAATTAAACAAACCCAATCTTCCAAACTATTTTGCAAGTTCAAATATTTTAACCTTCGATGAAAATAAATAAAAATTTTTAAATAAAAAGTAAAAGATGAAAATTTTCGATTTTCGGATAATTTTTTTTGAGGCAAACTTGAATCAAGTTAATGATTTCAGTATGAAATTTGGCTTTAAAAAGCTTCAATACTAACACATTGCGGACGAGATAACTTGTTTTTTCGCTTGCCGCTTACATGCTCCTTTAAAATGCATAATTCAAACGTCATGAATTTGATATTGAAACCTCATTCTACAAAATTTAACACAACTTTTCCCGTTACTCAAATATCTATATAAAATTAGCAGGATTTTGAATTGCTGAATTTATTGATTTCTGAAACATAAAATGCCGAACTTTGGTGTCCTAAATGTGTTAACAATGTTAAACAATAAACTGGGAAAAGATTTTAAGGTGAAGATGTTTCTTAAACAGCAAATATTTTTCATAAAATCAATTCCATAAAGAAAATCCTGTGGATGATTTTTTTTTTTTTCAAATAAAATTAGGGGTTTTCGGATAAAACAAAGAATTCAAATTCTACCTTTTATTTGTGCTTTTCAATTGAACTGTGTACACAAACTAATTTTGTTTAAAAAATTTAAATCTGGAAAATGAATTGACAAGCAATCTTAACACATCAAGGACCGCGAAGAAATCTATGACGAGGAACACCGAAATTCGGCATTCTCCATTTCAGAAACCCCTGGAAAAAATTTAAAAAATCTAGCATTTTTAAGTCACGGTCAATGTTGTTTCAATTTTGTTGAATAAAGATTAACACTCAAATTCGGTCCATTCAAATTATACTTCGGAGTGTAGTCAAGCAAAAAAATCGAGATATCTCGTATTTGGTCCGCAATTTGTTAAGTTCAAGATTTTTGAATTCTTCAACAATTTATATCGATTGTAAAATTCAGTTACAAGAACAGTTTTTTTTTTAAATTTTGAATCTACATTCTGAATCTCTATTCTGTACCAAACATTGAAAAATTGCGCTGTGAATCAGTTTCCGGATTTCCATACAATTTCTAAATGTACCAAAAGAACCTTTTCCAATCTTTTTCCAGATCAGTATTTCATGAGCCAAGTTTTAAAGCCCTTGTTCAAAAATCTATTATTTAAATTCTGTAGTTCAGGTGTAATCACTGTTTGAATTAAAATATGGATTGTCATTTCAGAGCTTTAAATTTTTGAAATTGATGTAAGATTTAAGTTTGAAAACTTCGAATTTGAATATGAAACAAAATTTCTCTCTATTCGAAAATTATTATCAAAATATTGAAAGTGCATATGATCTTTAAAGACATGATTTGATTATGATATAAAATGCAAAAGCAATTTGAACCAGGATTTCAAAGAAGCTTTTTTTTTCTTATGATTATTCGAACTGAAAATCAAGAATCCTATACTGGATACAAAATCCGAAATACTAAAATAGGAATACAATTTTGGTAATAAGTATTATGGAATCAGAACCTCAAAAATAGGTTTAATTTAATTCAAAATTTTATATTCAGACCTGAATTTCGAAGAACAAGTGAGAAAATTTTAAAATAGTGTAGCAGAATTTTGGACTTGGGATGGATTTTTGAGATTATGGCATTAGTTTTAAAGTCTAGATTGTTACTCTTCATTAACCATACTCTATCATCATAATTTGGTTCAGAATTTTAAATATTGATCGTAGAGTAGAACACCTCGCTTGCTGTTCTGGTTCCTATTGGGAGGGGGGGGGGGGGAGGGGTTTAACCCTCAAAGCCACCCCCTTCCGATCCTACGGCCATGATTTGAATAATATTTTAAGCTTTTAAGCATCGGCTCCAAAAATTTAGTTTCCTTTGCTGACGTTCTTACCAGCTGAAAATTTCGTATAAACCTGGTAAATTTAAACCTAACAACAAAATAAAATCTCACAAAACGTAGAGAACGTTTTGAATAATTTTTATGTATTCCAAACAGAAAAAGTTAAATTTGACTCCGCAATCCATTATTTTGAAAAGCCAACAAGTTGTTCCAACATTTAAGAAAGTTTCCTATTGTTAAAAAGATTCTTTTGACAGTTGTTTGTCCAAGAAAGTCATGTCTTCTGATTTGATTTGCTATTTTTTTTTTTCAAATAAAAAAAACCCTGTTTCCCCACACAAAGCTTCAGCAAGACCGGGAAAAGCTTCCTCCAATAATACTTTTCGAGGGATTCGCGCAATTTCACCGTACAATGATTGAGCACTTTTACCCACTCTGCCACCCACTTTACCCCACGAGGCTGTTGATTTCTTCGAGTGCCCTTTCAGGATAAAAAAAAACCTTGGATTGATTGCTTCCTCGTCTCTGGCTGGGTGCCGTGAAAATTTTGGGCCAAGGCAACGGCTTTTTTGTTGTACCCTGTTTTTCAGCCAGCGGCGGCTATGTATCGGGGAAAATCGAAAAACATTCTATTTTTGGTGTCAATTTTCGAACCTCACGCATTTTTTGTTCTCTATCTTTGCTCCGTACTTCAAACTGACACAATTTTATTTGCCTCCAATAGGCGGGGTGAAAAAAATTTGCCTTTTGACGTTTTCCATGCAAAGCGTTCACCTTTCTTCAATGATGTATGAGTTCTTTGGAAGTTCTTCACAGTATGGCAGGTTTTTTTTAAATTAGGGTGAATAGACTTTTTATGTGATAATATTGTATTCTCAATCTCTCAAATTTTTTTTGTCAATTTAAATATTCTGGAAAAAACGCTATTTTAAATCTTCTGAATCTATTAGCATTTTGCATATTGAAACACGTAACTTTGAACGTAAAAGCTTTCGAAGAAATCATCCTGTTAAGAGACTGAAAGATGAGCTCCAACTGATCGCAAACATCAAGTTCAATGAACGCATATAATTCAAGTAACAAGCACGTCCCGGAGGCTTTCGTGACGTGACATTTTCGTCTGAGAGTGAAACATTTGCGCCGTTGTTGTCCCGAAAAATGTGTTTATTTGAAGGTCGTGCTCATTGAACCGTAAGTATCCGCGCCGGGTTACCGATGATCGTTTTGTGTTTCACTGGGGTTTTTTGCTCGTCTTTTTTTGCCGTTGCCTTTTTTTTCAGCTCCAGACGAGAAGAAAACCACTCAATTGATTGGTTTGCCGGAATTTTCGTTTCCCGAAACCGGAAGAAAATACGATTGAAGGTGGTGCGATTGTATTTGTGTGTCGGTACTCGATATATCCTGAGCGCACGCACTTCCGTTAACCTTGGGTGTTTTGTTGTTTGTCTGGAACTGAGTTATTCATTCCGGATCCGGAAGGGTTCGATACGATTGGGTCGTACGCACTATTGTATGGAGTTGAATGTGTACGTTCATATATAAGCCGCCGCTGGGAAACCTCTTCGGAATCTGATTTAACCAACCTCTTTGATGTGGTCTTATAATGTTTGCCTCCCAGGCAATCAATCCTTCGTCAAGTGAGAGAATTGAGTGTGTGCGAGATGAAGTGTGAAGCGGTTCGATTTGAAGTGCGTTGAATGGAATCACAAATGAAAGGTAAAATTATTTGTTTGAAGGTTGAGGTAGAAACAAATTCTGATATAATTTAAATTTTCAGAATTGAATAAATTCACATTTATCACTTTTTTAAATCATTTTCGAATATTTTGGAAGGGGTTGCTTTTTTGTGACACTTAAAAATTTAAAATTCTTACTGAAGTAAGGATCATAAAGCATGATCATTAATTGCAGAATATTTAAATGACATTAGTGGCTATAACTAAATGTTTGTCACAAAACCAGATTTCATGTTTAGGGGTAACTTTTATCACTATGGTTTGAACGTATCTCAACAGCTTCAAAACTATTGTTTTGATGCCAATTAACATTGATCTCTAGTGACAGTCGGAGTTGCACATTTGGCGACCGACAGGACATTTTTGTGTTTGGTAGCAAGTATAAAAGTGAAAAAAGTATATTTTATGTTTTTACTGTGAAAGATTTGGTTTATAAACACAAAAAGAAACCTTCTTCAGAGATCACCCTCCAAAGAGAAAGAGAATCGTGTGAAATTTAGCTAGGGAGCGGAAATTACCAGTGTTGCTAAAGTGACATTTTATGAATATTCGTCATATTGGTAGATGGAAAAAAATTGAAAGTTTCTATTTTCACGGATTGAAAAAGCGAGTTTTGAGAACAGCTGTTGAAAAAAGGCGAGTCGTGAGGACAGCCTTACCTTTGCGAGTCGGGAGGACAGCAAAGAAGAACAGCGAGTTGGGAGGACAGCTGTTGAAAAAAGGTGAGTCGTGAGGACAGCCTCACCTTTGCGAGTCGGGAGGACAGCAGAGAAGAACAGCGAGTTGGGAGGACAGCTGTTGGGAAAAGGCGAGTTGTGAGGACAGCCTTACCTTTGCGAGTCGGGAGGACAGCAAAGAAGAACAGCGAGTTGGGAGGACAGCTGTTGAAAAAAAGGTGATTCGTGAGGACAGCCTTACCTTTGCGAGTCGGGAGGACAGCAGAGAAGAACAGCGAGTTAAAAAGACACCTGTTGGAAAAAAGCGATTAGTGAGGACTTAATTCTGCGAGTTGGGAGGACCGCAATGATGAATTGGAGAAAAGCTATGGCTTGTTTAGAAGACAGCAAAATAACTGCGTGTTAGGAGGACCGCATGAGCAAAACCAGCGTGAAGATGAAAACTTAATTAAAATAAATGACATGTTTAGAGGACAGACAACTATTTGAGAGTTTGGAGGACCGCAGTAATAAAAAAGCACGTTGAGAAGACCGCTGAATTAATATTAGTGATAATTCAAGGGTTTAAACTTTTACAAAAAGGGAAAAAACGGTAAAATGATAAATGCAGAAACAACATGATTAAAAGATGAGAAGGTGAATGAATTCAAAAAATAATCGGTTATTGAGATATCAGAGAGATACAGTAAGTCAAAGTAAAAGAAAATTACAAACTATGATGAAGACATAAACAAAAAAAAAACACGCTTTCAAGAGAAAGAAATATGAGCAGTCAAAGACAACAAGCAAAAAAATGCATAATTCAAGATAAGTGGACAGGAAATCAAAGCAAATGGATATTTTCAATTCGTTGTCTGATCTAGCATCGAGAAACCACTATTTATGAAATGATCATAATCCTTTTTGTAAAAATGGAGCATGTGGTATTCTGAAAAAAAGAGAAAATCTCATGCACCTAGAAAAAACGATAAAAGAAGAGCATGGAAAATATTGGACAAATGGGTTCATCTGTTTTTATACTGGACCAAGAAAACGGTCCAAAACGGGAACATCTCAGAGATAACCCTATAGATAACAGTGTGATGAGATTGATGTTAATATAGGTATAGCTATGCGAATTATTACACTGTTTAATGGATAATTGATTAACTATTTTAACCAATGGATAATATATATGATTTGAAAGAAATAAAATACCTATCTTGAAGTATAAAAAGATTTGGTAATTTCTATCCGTTACGAAATTTTATTCATGAGAGTGAGGCAGAAAAATGCTGAGTAAAACTTTGAAAGATACAAAAAGATGACGAAGAACTAATACCACGGGCAGCCTTATCTCAAGAACAAATTGAAAGAAAATATTAGAAATCAAGTGCTTACAACATCAACAAACCATAATGGCAAATGATACTCAATTTCATTGAAGTTCATTCTTCCGTAAACAAAAAATAGAAGGAATAGTCTTTGGAAAAAAGAGCCGTTTGGCTTCCCTGACTTGAGCTTTTCGAGGCTAAACAAAACGACATAGCCTCCCTCGCTGAGGTAAGTGTGGAGATTATCTCTTGAAAATGTGAGAGAGCTCAAATGAGCTTGCATATGCCTGTTTACTAACTAACGACAGCGCTCAAGCATGGTTGCCACATGTACAGATTCTATCTGAAAATTACAGTATGACGTACTTCTTTTCGGTTCAGATTATATATGTACAGATTTGTACAGGTTTTTCATCACGATAAAGAATAGAATTTAAATATGGTCAACCCATATCGAATAATAATTATTATAATATTTGATTATAAAAGGACAGATATATTAAACGGTATGCAGAATTTCTAGCAATAGTATGAAGTATGATACAAAATGCTTGAAAAGCAAACATTGATATTTAATTTTATGTGGGTTAAAAACGCATATAATGGTAAAAAATTCAGAATACATAGATGTTATTTGAGTTGCCTATAGAAAACTTCTATGTTGGTACAGATTGTGGAACAGATTTTGGTCCAAATGGTGCAGATGAAAAACAATTTATTTTTCGATTTGAAGATCTTATTTTTTAATGTGGAAACACTGCCCTCAAGCCAGACACGAAAAATTTCTCTCATCGGTGCGTCCATGAATAAGCATGCGTTACCCACCGTGCTTTGCTATTCGTTCTCCGGTGGAGGACGGAGGAGGAGATGGAGATTAGGAATTCGCTCTCTCCGCCTTCAAAGAGACGCATATTCTTCCAAGTTGGTATTGTGTTATTGTGTAGTGTGTGGTACGCCCCTGACTAGTCGACATAACGTATAAAATCGACAGCTACCGCGTGGTGCTTCACGCACACTAGCAACACTCGGGCTCGAGATATTTGCAAGCATGTTGCAATGCAAGCTTTCGCGAGTTGGCATTCGGCTGGTTAGGTTCTACTTGAGCATAGTGCTCGATCCCCGTGAAGGATGATTTCCTCGTAGCGAATCGAGCTTGCACATTTGGCGACCTAAACAGGACATCATTTTTCAATTTATGTGGAAGAGGAAATCATCCTTGCGCGTGGGACTAATCCACTGGTGTGTAGAAAGTACCGGAAACACACAGCTCGGGGAGAATTTGAGTAAGTATAAAAATTGTAAGAGCGGCATAGAAAGGAAAGATGGCTGCCACATTTGAAAGCGTGTTGGGAGTCCGCTTGTGGTAAAAAAAGCGCGTTGAGAGTCCGCTTGCCAAAAACAAACAGCGTGCTGGGAGTCCGCTGTGGTAGAAGTTTGAGAAAACAAGTGCGAAGAGAGTCCGCTTGTCAAACTTAAATAAAAAAGGCGCGTTGAGAGTCCGCCTGCCAAGAAAAAGCGTGCTGGGAGTCCGCCATGAAAAAGATTGAGTAAGCAAGCGCGCTGAGAGTCCGCTGATCAAACTTTAAGAAAAAAGCGAGCTGAGAGTCGACCTGTCATTGAAACAGCGCTCTGGGAGTCCACTGTGGCAAAAGTTTGAGCAACAAGTGTGTTGAGAGTCCGCTTGTCGAAAGTGAAGGAAAAGAGGCGAACTAAGTGTCAGCCTGCAGGTAAAAAAAACAGCGTGCTGAGAGTCCGTTGTTGCAAAAACTTTGAGAAAATATGGGAAGAATGACAGCTTGCTGTGAAATTCTTTGAAAAAAATTGAGAAAATAGAAGGTTGAGAGTCTCTTGTAAAACTTTTGCTTGTGCTGAAAACACGTAAGCAAACGGAAAGAGTGAACACAGGGAGAGTTCGCTGGCCATTACGAAAGGTACGAGTAGACGGAAACGTCTGTTGGGAATTCACTTGACGAGCCAAAAGAAACATAAGACCAATTGGATGAGAAACGTTAACCCCGTTTGAAGCGAAGAGAAAAAGATAGCATGTGAGAGCTGCAAGTGCAACGACAAATGAGAATATTTTCATGTGGCGAGAGAATCACAACTATTTACCAAAATACATAAGTTGAAGAACCCATGATAGACAATGGGATAAGACGAATAACCGTTTCTTCGAGACTTTGCCAATACCTTCACATAAATCCTTTGATAAATGAGCCCTCTGGGTGTTTAATTCTGGAGATCAAAATTATAGAATGAAAACTATATTGAAATATAAACAATCACGTCAGTTATATCTGAGATGAAAGCAAGACATCTAAAATATTGTTTATAATATCGGACAGAAAAAAAACACTTCAGAGTTTGAAGGAAGTCAAAACAGTTTCACAAAAAAATGTAAAGCACTGGACAAAAAAATCAAAAGGGCTCTCATAAAAAAAAAATAATTTTAATTACAAACAAAGTTCTCAAGCTCACAAACCGAATTTGTGATTGAAATATGAAATTTAAGATGATACTTGATTTGATACTTGATAATTTTTAATTTGAAATTGAAGGTAACAAAAAGGTTTTGGTCCGGAATCTGGAGTTTCGTTTGAATATAAATCAGAATTAAAAAGAAATTTGACTTCTCAGATGAATTTTGAATAAAGCTCGAGAGTGATATCGACCTTCAAACGTGGATCGGGAAAATTGTTGAAAAATTTAAAAACTACTTTTTGGTGGATACTAAGAAGTTAAGCTGATATAGAAGAGACTAAGCTTAAATTACCTGTCAGAAATTCAAAACAGATTTTTTAGTTCAAAATCTTCTTCGAAATCACCTGAGAAGCAAATAAAAGTTTGAATCATGAATTCTATGTAAAAAAAAACAAAACAATGAGCTTATTCTCTGTTATTCCATGTTTAGGCAGCCTTATACAAATATGGATACCGACTCTGAGAACTGAGTCAGCGATTTACTTCTAGCTTCACTTAAAACTTAAATAAATCCCTGAAGTTTGAAAACGGTAGACACCATTCTGCCCGCGGTAATGTGGGAAAAGACCACATTGAATGATAGATATCTCGGATAACGTTAAATCAGTGGAAATACATCAACACAAATCATATTTTTACACGAGTAAATATTCGTCGTTGGATTTCCATCCGTTTTTAATCTTGGGAAAGTGAGGTAATGATAGCGGGAAGCGATTGGCCTTCCGAACAGCGTTACCACATTAATACCTGTTCATTTCACCCAAAAGAATCAATAATTCTGATGAACTACCTATATATAGATTTTTCACCATGTCAGAATCATTTTAATGGTATATCGAGAAATGCAGTGCTAGTTATTACAACAAATCCAAAAAAATCTGTAAAAGAAAATTGTACCAAATTTCAAAAATCCGACACCCGTACGTACAAAGTCTGTTCCGAAAACGAGATTAAAAAAAATCTGTACATGTGACAACAAATGAACGAAGATATGGGTAAATGGCGGTAAAAGATGTAAACATAACAGTTAACAGACTCGGAATAGTATTGATAAAATAAGTTGCGGAAGTTTACAGGAATGTGTTGAAGAAAAAAATACCACTAGCCAAGTGGGATTGAATGATCTCATACGAAATGCTGGAAATATATAAAAAAAAAGTGTTAATAATAGGTAGTATTGAGCTTGTAGACCAGTTAAAAAAAAAACACTTTAAAAATTATATTGGGAAGATAGAAGAAATATTTATATTTGCGGATTTGAACGGATTTGAGCAGTATGTTATCCTTTGTGATCTTTTTACTTGGGAACCACCCGATTGCAACGCTTGTATAATTAATGCGAAAAAGTTAGGTCTGTTATGAATCGTTACCATTAAGTTCATGAAATACTTCAGAATATCATCAAGTGATTTGATTGCTGCCAATCTTGATAATCAGTAGTATGGAGAAGTGCCATCAAAATTATAAAGAAAGAAAATTTAAAAAGTGTGTTGAAATTTACGGCGCAGTAGTGATTTGAATTCTTTCCGCGTTCATTATTTTGCATAAAGTTTGCATTCAACAAACAAAGTCAATTGAAACAAAAGTATTCCGAATTTAGAAATTTAAGAGTGGCCTTAGGCAATTTAAAGATTTAGAAGTTTGGGAAGATCAACAAAACTAAATATGCTTAATACAACATATACGAAAAGTGTTCCTATGATTTTCTATCGGGCTAAGTGCATCTACATTCGTTAGTCAGAACTGTAGAGAATATGGCAATGGAAATAATCGAATAAACATTTGAAGAATAAGTTATGAACTGAACGATGAGGTTTCCGTGTGTGATGCGGATACGGCATCAGTCAGTTTTTGGAGTGATGTGAAACTGTAAAGATGCCAGTTTAAAAGACGGTCGCGTTTTAAGAACCCTGAAACCGAACGGACACGACAAGAATGATGATGAATGATGAAAAACATTTATATTTCTAATCAATCAAGATAAAAATAAAAGAAATACATTTTCAAAAAAATAAAAATGGAAAAATTAAAGCCTGTGAAAAGGAAATAAAATGATAAGATATTCGAATGGAATATGGGGATTGAACACCCTCACCAGATTGTTAAAACGCCTCTATTCAACAAAATGTAAGGGTTTATGTCTAAATAATAGATATAATAATTACTTTTTATCATTGAAACTTTGAATCCCAGTTTTAATCCAAATCTTGAAGAGACAATAGAAAAGCTTAAGAATGATTTTATAAAGCATGGCAATTTTGGGCAATGATATTATAATAGAGAAACGTTAATAAATGATTATGCCATGAATAACAAAACCGTGGTAGGTATTGCTTATAACACAACATAGGTGCATTTAGCCAACACGTTTTGAGTTTTACCAAAAAAGGCTACTTTTAGTTAAAAGGAAAAAGAATTCCTGATAGCTATTGGGAATTTCAACATAACATAGCTTTCTTGGAATGGCGCATATAGCCCGTCTTGCTCTTACATTTGTATCATGCCGTGGGATGAATAAATTTTCGTCTTTTGGAAAACGGTACAGAAAATCCTACGATGAATTCATGTTTATATTAACAAATTACGAACCGCAAAGAAATCTCAGCCGTTAAACACCAAATTTTGGCATCGTTTACCTCAGAAACCACTGAACCAAATTCTACAAATTCAGTTCATTTGTGTTAACGAAGGTATTGTTTGCATATTTGTAGAAACAAGTATTATTATAAAATTTATAGTTTTTGAGTTATGCTTCTAAGTTTAGGCACACATGCGGTGAGCAAAAAAACGAAATTTCTCGTATTTGGTTCGCAATGTGTTAAGATATGTTACTGATGTTTGCAAGAGGCAGAAGAACGAAAGAAACGAGACAATGGACACACTCGAATTCGAATAGAGAAAACATAACCCACACTAAAATGTGCGTTGGCATCATGCTCTCAATTGAAGTGTTTTGAATGTGACACACTCTGTCAGTCGATCGGCGGCCGGAAACTCGGCTTCTCTTTGCAGATGTGTGAGTTGAAATGATATAAGCCCGAGCAGGGACGCCAGGTGGTTTTGTCAAAAATCAGGACATAACGAAGAAAAAATCATGATTTTTCTAAACGCCACTAACTCAGTTAAGATTGTAAAAATTAAGCCGAAAAGCAGGTAATGCAGACGCTTGAAGTTATAAAACTGATGCCAGCATAATCATGGTCATCATGGTCTGCTATTTGTATGGAAAAACACCATTTAAATATCACATGATACACATGAACTATCTAATTACAGATTTGTTCGATATACTCGGTGTCTCGAAAATCAGGACAAATCCTGAAGAAAATCAGGATATCTGGCATCTCTGTTCCCGAGCCCCGTGTGGTTTGTTTTATTCACGAACACCAAAAAGAATCGGGATGACGTAATGGTGCACCAACACCTGCGACCTGCGATAATAGATGCGGATAAGAGTCCCCAATGATTTATCAATGCGATTAGATATGGCATTCTAAAAATTACGAAATTAAAGTAGGAACACTTTATGACACACTTAACCATGAATAAATTTGATTTCGGGTATTTCCCAATGAATCTCCGATCAATGGTAATGTTATCTCGATTAACCTGATGAAGTATAAATTTAAGAAAAAACTATTGACAAAATGTTTAAAATTATATTTTTGTGGCAAGAATAACGAAACAAGACACTGTTGGAAAACTTACGAAACTCACTCATAAAAATAAAGGGGTGATTGAAAGACTCATTCAACTTCAATTGTGTAGAAGGAGGATGTGTGGTACGCCCCTGACTAGTCGACATAACGTATAAAATCGACAGCTACCGCGTGGTGCTTCACGCACACTAGCAACACTCGGGCTCGAGATATTTGCAAGCATGTTGCAATGCAAGCTTTCGCGAGTTGGCATTCGGCTGGTTAGGTTCTACTTGAGCATAGTGCTCGATCCCCGTGAAGGATGATTTCCTCGTAGCGAATCGAGCTTGCACATGTAGGTAAATCTAGAATTCATTGATCAATTCGTCGAGGGGAATGTATTGCCTTGTCACGGTGCATGTATAAACATGTTCGCTAGGAAATCTCCCAGCAGCAGCGAACGTTTTCCGAGGCTGATGTATAGCAACAACGTCCTGGGCAATCAGGAAAGATAAAAGCGCCAAAACGAAATGAGCGTGCGGTGCCAAGAGAGCCAATTCCCCCTCTCAGACATGCGACATACGGAACGTGGAAACATTTAGGCGTTTCCGTCTGGCGCAAGAACTTCATTTTGTGCTTGCGCGTCAGCCTATCTAAAGGCGCGTTGTTTAATGTATGAAGTGATGAAATTCGCTGAAATCCTGTAATTGCGAAAACCAGTTGTATCGCCTATTCTGCTGTTTGATTGAGCTTGATTCGGGTTGCAAAAAAACCCTTGTGGCATGGTGTATATTGTTGTTTGAGCAAATTACAGTCCAATGACTCCGATCCTTATTCTTCATAGATATTCAATGCAAGAATATTTCGTCGCAAGATAGGGAAAACTAAAATTTTTAAATGCGTGTCGTTATGAACTATAATAGAAAAAAAGAATTTTGAAATCTCTATTTTCATTTTTTTCCCCGAGAGGAAGGGAGATGTGTGGGTCAGGGATAGACGAGAGAATACTTCTATGTATTCTCTCAGGTCAGGCCCGAACATTCGAGCATCGTCTCCAGTAGCGACGCGACATTCGACCAGTAAGCCGCAACGTCGGTTCAGAGGACGAGAATACCTTGGTGGGTGATCTCTAGTGACAGTCGGAGTTGCACAAAGGCTTTGGCACATTTGGCCCGCGAACGCCAATTTGTGGCCCGCGGAGCTTTGACAAATTTCCATGTTATGATTAAAGAATTATGCTTATAAACAGATAATATTTGTGAACTTCTTTTGAAATGAAAATTTAAAAAAAATCTTCGAATTTATTTCAAATTCTCGCATTTAAGAATTTGAATAAAATAATTTCGTAGCCCTGAAGGCAGTAAAAAGTCGTTTCATTGAACTTGAAAATCTGTGAGAACTATTCATGGTATAAATTTATTCAAAAGTTTCATAAGCATCACCAATTTACCAATAGCATCACCGAAATGCCAATACACACTGAGTTAAAGGAAAAATATCATCATCGGGCTTGTGATATAGCTCAGTTGGCAAGTCTGTTGTCTCCTGAGCCGATATCTGTGAGTTCGAGCCCGAGAGTAAACATCGAACACAGTTGTACCGGATAAGTTTTTCAATAACGATCCGCCAATTGCAACATTGATAAAGTCGTGAATGCCATAAAGATGGTAAAACGACTATAATCGAAACAAAAAAAAAATCATTAGTTTGTTCTGGAAGGGCTTTGTAATACAAACTTGGATGAGGTGAAGTATACTCTATTTTATAAACTTGGTTTATTGATGAAGGGTTGCTAGCGAATCGGACGAAAGTTTGGGATGCCATTCCTTCACCAGGAAATCATTAAAAAAAACTGGGAATTTCAGCACAAAACCAGTAAAACTGTATTTTTTTGGGACTTTCACTACAAATTTAAAAAAAAATATTTTGTACAAAGAATGTAAGGAATTGTTGGGTTCAACTATATGTGATAATAATAAAGCTCCTTTAAAAGCATAGAAATATTTTTCATCAGAATTTCTTAAATCTAATAAATTGAATCGCAGACGTATGAATAAATTGATTTTAACGAAATTCTACTTAAAATTATCCAGGCTTAATATTTTCTTCAAAAATCATGAGAACATTTTACCAACTTTAAAGGAAAAAATTCTTACTCAAACACTTCTATCCTGCATAGATTTTAAGAATATTATATTTTATATCAAAAAGAATCAAATTTCGTGAAACAAATATTATTAAGATAGCTTCATTCGTCGTTCTTAAATTGCTTTAGTTCATGTTATCTGAATATTTTTAATTTTGGAAACTATTTAAATTTATAAAAACAATTTTATAAATTTCTATAGATATTTTAATACCTACGAAGGCGAATCTTCAAGATAATTTTTGAAAAATAAAAGTTTGAGGGTGATTTTTTTGTATTGTTATATTATTTTTTATTTGTGCTAATGCTTGTTCCACTCGAATTGATATACTGATGAATGATTCATTTGTTAAACTTTCCAATTTACTTGATGTAGTTTTATAATAACGAAAGGCCATCACGATTTTTGGAAGAAGTCATCTCTTTGCGTGATACATTTTCGAATATTTTCAGCTATTTACATTTAGTACATCTCTGGAATAATTTTCAAATGCCAAAATTTTTACTTTTGTGATGTGACTCGAAAGGGGTCTAAAATTATTAAAATTTCAAAACAAGGTTGCGGATCTCGTTTTCTCAAAACTGTTAAAATTTTTGAAAATCCATGTTTTCAGATTGAAAACTAATGTAAAAAAAATCAGGAAAATAATCATTTTTAACCAAGAAAATCCGTGAAAAACTTGGAAAAAATCACTAGCAACCCTAGATATATATTTTTTGGTGTCGATTAAAATCGTTTTACATATTCTATTAAAATAAAGTAATAGAAATACAATGTGCTATACCCTTACAAATCTTAAACGCGTTTTCTAAGCTTTACTTAATTAAATATGTTTAAAATATACTTCAAAAGTGTGAATGGAAGAAAGAAAAAGATTCTGGCAAGAATTTTTCGGCCCCGCAGACAAATCACATTTCTAAAATTTGGCCCGCCGAATTTTTGTTTGGACTCAATTGAATTTTTTAAGGTATCTTTTTCAAAACCAAATAGATGGACAATGTAGCTGCATACATTTAGAGGCAAAAATTAGAAACATTTCTCAATATTTTTTGGCCTCGGAAACTAATGAAATTTTTCCATCATGCAATTCCATAGGTCCTCGTACTGTTCCTGTGATCTTTTTTTTATTGAAATTTAACCATTTGATAGGGTTTACAGGCTTTCTAATCGAAAATGTCAGTTTTTTTAAATATCCAAATGACCATAGAAATAACTCTAAAACTTTAGCCAAATAAATTGGAAATTCATATAAAACAACCCATTTGCTTCTAAATGCTATCATTTTATCAGGAGTGGTGTTTGTTTGTGAGTTTTCAAAAAACCGATATTTTAAAACTTTGAAACTACATTTTAAGACATATCAAAAAATCTACAACTACAAACCAAATTCAGTGAATTTGAAAAACAATTTATGTATATGCTTTTAAACGTAGAAATAAGTTTCCAGATAATTTAACTACAGACTTAATTAATAATGAAATTTGCTAAAATTTCATGTTGATCAAAGTTACCCCGGTGATCAAACTTCCCTGAGTTTACGGTAAATGTTCATATGCATTGTTGATGATAAATAATCATAATTCTCTATTGCAAACCAAGTTGAACATGGATAAGAAAATTTAACTTTAGATTAAGCAAAAACGTTATGAAGAGATTAATCACCGTAACGCTTGTTTGTTGCTTAATTTTTTAGTTATTTTTTATCAAAAAATTCAATTAAATCAAGAATACGAAATAACTCTCATCTTACACAATTTTTTTAATAGTCTTGTAATCTTTTGAAAATTTGATTTTTTTTTTCAAAATTAACATTAAATACTTCAAACTTTATTTATTCTCCCCTTCTGTTTTTTTTTTTTTAATTTCGAAGGGGGATGACAAAAGAAGAAATTTGTGTTTGTTATAGCTTTATTTAGAAGCATTATCATTACATATAAAATTTTGTTCAGCACGGGCCAACTACTATGAAGTGGTCAATGTTGTAAAAATTCGACTTAATACGTTGAAATTGAAAAAACAAATTCTCCTGGTCAAAATATCCTCCTGACTACCATAGTACATGGAAAATAACAGGTAGGCCATTGCGCTTAACCTCACTTGAAAGCTCCGTGTATGTACACAGCACGCTTCCATATAAACAAAAATAGTTATGAAAATTTGGCAGTTTATATAGAATGGCAATCAAAATTAATAATTTCTCTGTCGATAGCCATTCGTATCTTTTGAAAAGGGCTTCAGAATGAAGATTGATTCTTCAGGCTCATCGGAAACTATTTGTTGCATTGAATTTTTGGATCTGAACCATAAATAATGAGCATTCAAAAGAACTTTCATCGTCATCTCTCTTTTTTAAAGTATTCAATGTAATTTTTTCTTCTGTCTATGTTAAACATTTGGTAGATGATCTAAAATACTTAATATTTCTGAGATTATAAGTCAACTTGTTTGGATTTTTATTCAAATCACGCAAGAAAAAGGCAAACATATCACCAAATTTTAGTTTTAAATCGACAAAAAGCTTATTGCATGTTACTTTTAGAGGTATTGAAAAGCCAAATATTCATTGTTGCAATAGAATGCATCAGTGAGTATTTTTCTCATAATTTTATCGCTTGTCAATTTTAAGAAAAATGTGATTTTTTGATAAATTCCATACATTTGCCGGTTTTTTCCATAACTATTTTTCGGGGCCTCTTACCAATACGTCGAAAGGGAGCGGAATGGCCTACATTGAATATTTCAAAGTAGTGTTTGTTCTTTCACTTTCACTCGGATCACCATGAAAACGATTTCGGCAAGAATTCATTTTCAGTAAGAGCAGTATGCGAAAGAGTGTGGAAGGAATGTAAAAAACAAATCTCCGAACGTGATAGAATTTTGATTTCATGAACGTAGGGGAACATGCCCTATTATGCGCCACCTAAGCGAATCGCTGATTTTCTATGTATTCCACGTACAAATTGTGTTAAAAATGGGTGCAATCTTTGAAGAAAATTGTTTTCTACAAATGCCTTTGATTTTTTATCACTCAAATTGCTATAGTTGCTTCAAAAACTTGATTTTTAAAAACCTTATTCAAAGCCACAGAACAAAACTGTGTTGCAAATACGCGCCGCCGTGTATTCAATACGCGCCTAGCAGCCGAACACACCCGAAAGCAGCCGAAGACCGAAAACACATCAATACTTACAGACACTTTGAATGAAAATAAAATCAAAATGGACTAATCAAAATTTAAAAAAAAAGTAGATTTTTTGGGCTGAATTAACGCTCAAAATAAGGTTTAAGACTTTTTGTTCATTTTCAATGAAAATTGGCCTTTTTGAAAAATTAATGCTATTTTCAGCCTACTACGATCGGCGCGTTATAACGAGCGCATGGGCCGTGATAAAACATACCCATAAAAAGCATACCATAGCGAGTTCGGTATAATTTTTTAGCATTAAATCGTAGTTTAGTTTCTCCTCTATCGATGTGTCAGAAAATATTGTCTTATTCGTTTTTCTCTGCTTGGTGACACCTTATTAAAAGTGTTTTAAAATTTAGATCGAAATGAAAAAACCTAAATTGTGAAATTATCACGACACAGGAACATTTTAAGGAAAAATTCATACTTGCCATGACCAATCACAGCATTTAGAACAAATAGGTAATATTTTGCAGGCTTAAAATGCTTCAGATTCTTCAAAACAAGGGTGGCGCGAATTAGCCACATGGGGCGTTATATGAACTTTTCCCCTACCTCTAGTTTGTTTATTATGATTCGCGGAAAATAACTAGCTGACTGAGATTTTTTCTCATTGTTCGGCAATGTAAGGCAAGTGAATATGAAATTTTTCAAGACTGGAAGTGGTACTATTCATGAAGCCAACGAATTACGACTACGAGCGTAGGATGATTTCCTCAATACAGAGTTGTTAATCATTAGTAAATGAGGACAGCCTTTTTTAATGAAATAAATAAAAGATTGGTTGTGAATGATCGGTGGAATAAAACCATGAGTTGAAGTCGAATTTTGTTGTCTGACGCCACCATGAAATCCAAGATAGCGGCTTTCGCTTGAGGATATTATGTTGTAAACGACTTAAAATCGCATGAAAACCCAAAAAATGGGTATTAGGAGAAAAGGCTGAACTAAAAGGAGTTGAATTTCGCTATCTGAAGCCATATTTAAATCCTATATGGCGGCTTCCGCTTTAGTTTACAATACTGTTTAATACAGACAATATTGGTATTGGCTGAAACGGCTAAACTATAGAAAGTCATATTTTGCTTTCTAGCACCATCTTTAAATTCAAGATGGCGGTTTCCACGTAAGATTAAAATTTGTTGATCAATTCAAATCGCATGAAATACCCAGAATATGGGTATTGGGTGAAAGGACCAAACTAGAAGTAGTCAAATTTCGCTTTTGGACGCCATCTCTAAGTCTATTATGGCGGCTTCCGATGAACTTTTAAATTCTGTAAATGACTAAAAATCACATTAAGCCCACAAAATGTAGGTATTAAGTGAAAATGCTAAACTAGAAGAAGTTGAATTTCGCTTTTTGACGCCATCTTGAAATCCAAGATAGTGGCATCTGAATAACTTTAAAATGCTGTAAAAGACTAAGCAGCACATGAAACTCCCACGATATGGGTATTGAGTGAAAGGGCTAAACGAGTAGAAGTCATATTTCGCTGTCTGACGCCGCCCAAGATAGTTACTTACACTGATCTTTGAAACCCTGGAAATGGAAAGTCTCATAAAAGTTCAGCGAAGGCCGCTCTCTTAAAGTTCAAGTCAGCGTTAGATAGCGAAATTCGACTTCTTCTCGTTTAGCTCTTTCACCCAATACCCATTATATGGGGTTTTTCAAAGCATTTTCAAAGTTAATTGTTAACCGCTATTTTATGTTTCAAGATGGCGTCAGATTGAGAAATCCGACTTCTACCCCTTTCACTTATTAACCCATATTGTGAATGTTTCATGAGCTTTTCAGTAATTTACAGCTTTGAAACGAAAAGCAGAATCCACCATCTTGGATTAACGATGGCGTCAAGCAACTTTTTTTTCTCCTGCTAGTTGAGCCTTTTCAATTCATGTTGTAGAGATACTTCTACCCCTTCCGATGATTTGAAGTATTTCAAAGATTTTTATATATTTTTTAATTTAACTCAAAAACAAAACACTTGACTTATCAACAATGTGTAAAAATGGGGACTCCAGTTCAAATATGTGCAGTCTTGTCTGAGCGTGTATGTTTTGACATCTTCATCGTGAACACCGAACACGCAACAAAAAGCTTGCTACAAGCTTTCTAGTTAATTTACTTGAGTTTTAAAATAGCATTAAGAACTCTTTCTAAACAACTTAAACTGGATTTTGTAAATGCTTCATAAGCATTTTCAGAACTACCTGAAAAAAATGGTTAAACCAAGAATCTAAGCAATTCTCATGACCATATTGAAACAGTTATGAAACAAGCTGCGTCTAAAATGCTATAATCAAACCTTCCAATGCTAGTTGGTTTAATCCATGTAAGTTGGGAAGCAGCTTATTTAATTAAGAGATGAAGCGTGAAAACGACCGTGCTAGAGCAACTTGTCTCGAGCGATCGGGCGGCAAATACAGTTTGCAAAAGTACAGTTTTAGGTCCTCAAGATCAATGCGATTCCTTGCAAGTCAACAAACAATGGATCAGAAGGGATAAAAATATTGTGACTTGAATTCAGTTTATGACGCTGTTTTGCTTAAACTGAGTGAATTAATGTCATAATTTAAAAAAGGCAAAACTTTGTTTGATGTAAATCAATCAGGAAACAACGTATATCAAATTATGGGTAATTTAACGTTTATCACAATCACACACTTTGAAAAACATTGATTTTTTTCATGACCAATTAAAATTTGCGACCGTTTGCTACTATTTTTTTTATTCTACAGTAACATTCTACAGGATTGCCCTCTAGAATGATAACTGTTCAGAAAAATACAGAAAATTGAATTCACGACATGGTGGAATGTGTCCAATATATTTTGAAGCTAACAGTTTAGCTTAGAACAACTTAAACATTTAGGAACAGTGATACAATATAAAAAATATAAACAAATATAATAAAAAGTATCAAACTAAAAAAAAACTAAAAGTTCACTACCCAAGTGTTTTAAATACAATTTAAAATTAGGTAACAGACTAAGGTCCAAAGGGGTATGAGTGCAAAGTGATCGATTTTTTGTAAAAAATGCCAAACAATTCTTCTTTTCATCCATTTTTTCAGACTTTAAAAAAAATGTTCACATACTTTTACGTTAAAAAGAAAATTGCAAATGTTTGAAAACTGCTAGGAAAACGGCAAATCACAACGATTTGAAAGCGTGTTTTCTCAAAATTTGTTTTTAACACTTATACCGCTTTGGCTTCAAGGGCCTCATATCTTATTTTATGAAGAAAAGAATAAAATGAAACCATTTTATAACTTAAAAAATAAGGCTTGAAGATAGTTAATACTGAGTTTCCGTTTTGTTCGAATTTCTCAATACGGTATAAATGATAAATTTTTACACAAAAGTGCAATAAGTCTAGTTGTTGTCAGAGCTCAAGTGAAATAACAAATATGCCAAAAGTGACTGGGCAAAATAAAAAATTGAACCAAGACTTGTAAAAAAGTCGTGTTTTTTCTAGCGTTCATTCAATGTAACGGAGAAAAAAACATGAAACTTATGCTAACAAGCTCCACCGATTTCCATTTTCATCCGACAGAGTCCCACCAGTCACCCAGTCAGCCAGCCATCCAACCAATCAACGAAATTGAAACATAAGCAGATTTTCGCGATCGCAAGCCCATTATCGGGCTTTCGAAAGTTCACTTGTGAAGCCATCCATAGCCTCACATCATCATCATCTGGCGCTTTTGAGCCGGGAACATTGATACCCCACTCCCATTTTCTGGCTTTCGGAAAAATGTAGCAAAATGTAGCCAAATGTCATCATCGGCGGAGATGCGTGACGGAATCGTCGACCATTTGCTTGCCGGAAAAAATACGCTCCAGCAAAAATAAGCCGTATGGAAAAACGATTCCCCGTCCGCGTTTTCTGAGCCTTCTTCGGCAAGGACCTGCCCCACAACCATGTATGTTTGTGTTAATGTCAGCTCAATTTTGTCTGCTAGAATATTCCGGGGGCGCCTACATAGTAAAAGACAACAATTTCCGAAAATTAAATCCATTTTTATTGTTCATTTTTGCTGTCGTTTGCATAGTGGCACTCTTAAATCATCGATTTTTACGACCACCCTGTTGCCATCTGGCTGGTTTCGTTCGTTGGCTCGTTGGCTGAGATGAAAATAAAACAAAATTCCGGCCATAGTTCAGGTTCAGCCATTTTTGGTGGCTTTTCTGTTGTTTGGACTAGCGCAATTCCGAACTCCCCCGCTTCCCCCCAACAAGAAAACTGCGCTCTAATGGAAGTGTGGAAAAATGATAAAAAATTTAATGTAATGTGCCCCCGGGCGATCGTTTGCCGCTGAATAATGATAACGAGCTTATATTGTTTGGCTGGTTTGGCTCAAGCAGTTGATGGGGCGTCCATTAATGACGAAAAATGTATTTTCTTAGAATATTTGGCCATCTCGTCAGATAACTTTTAAGGAAGGCCCCACAAGCTGAAGGTGCGAGGACGACGAACAATTTGTTTGTGTTCCGGCTGCTTTTGGGACCAGAACGATGAGGATGGCCGGCCACCGAACTGTTTTATGGTCTCTAGGGTTCCTGCCTGAAGAGAGAGGTTCCACGTCCTCTAGCAGCAAAAACCAAATCGGTCGGTCTGTGAACTAAAGTTTAATGTGGGTCAGCCATCCTAGTATATGTTTAGAGCTAAGTGGTTTATGGTGCAAGCCCAAAAATTAGTACTGGGACTTTGCTGCCGGCTAGGGAATATCTCGGGCGGCGCGGTCGGTAAGATTAATTTATATTTTATTCAAACTTTTGGGGCTTCCAGCAACTATGATATCGTTGCACAATGTATCCATTGAACAAGGATAGAAAGGTGGCAACGAAAAGAATCTCAATGAATATAACTGTACGGTTATTTTAAAATATTGCAAGCACACTACATTGAAAATTAAAAGTGTTAAAAAAATAAGTAATTGTTGATTATATATTAAAAAACAAAAAAAAAAAGTTTGAATGAGTAAAAGTATGATTTTGGTTTGGACTTACAGGTTACACTCAGATGACAAAAATAATCAAAAAGGACACGAAAGTGACACAGAAAAAAACCCTTAAAAGGTAAAAGAATAAAAGAATTTTGAGATTGACTATAAATGGAAGGAAATTGACCAAAATCAAACAAAGACAAAATAAACTAAATTAACAAAATTGACAAAATTGACAACATAGACAAAATTGACAAAATTGACAACATTGACAAAATTGACAAAATTGACAAAATTGACAAATTTAAAAAATTGACAAAATTGACGAAATTGACAAAATTGAGAAAATTGACAAAATTGACAAAATTGACAAAATTGACAAAATTGACAAAATTGACAAAATTGACAAAATTGACAAAATTGACAAAATTGACAAAATTGACAAAATTGACAAAATTGACAAAATTGACAAAATTGACAAAATTGACAAAATTGACAAAATTGACAAAATTGACAAAATTGACAAAATTGACAAAATTGACAAAATTGACAAAATTGACAAAATTGACAAAATTGACAAAATTGACAAAATTGACAAAATTGACAAAATTGACAAAATTGACAAAATTGACAAAATTGACAAAATTGACAAAATTGACAAAATTGACAAAATTGACAAAATTGACAAAATTGACAAAATTGACAAAATTGACAAAATTGACAAAATTGACAAAATTGACAAAATTGACAAAATTGACAAAATTGACAAAATTGACAAAATTGACAAAATTGACAAAATTGACAAATTGAAAAAATTGACAAAATTGACAAAATTGACAAAAATGAAAAAAAATAACACAAAGACAAAAATGACCAAAAAGACAAAAATAACACAAATGAAAAAAAAATGACAAAAATAACACAAATGACAAAAATAACAAAAATGACAAAAATGACAAAAATGACAAAAATGACAAAAATGACAAAAATGACAAAAATGACAAAAATGACAAAAATGACAAAAATGACAAAAATGACAAAAATGACAAAAATGACAAAAATGACAAAAATGACAAAAATGACAAAAATGACAAAAATGACAAAAATGACAAAAATGACAAAAATGACAAAAATGACAAAAATGACAAAAATGACAAAAATGACAAAAATGACAAAAATGACAAAAATGACAAAAATGACAAAAATGACAAAAATGACAAAAATGACAAAAATTACAAAAATGACAAAAATGACAAAAATGACAAAAATGACAAAAATGACAAAAATGACAAAAATGACAAAAATGACAAAAATGACAAAAATGACAAAAATGACAAAAATGACAAAAATGACAAAAATGACAAAAATGACAAAAATGACAAAAATGACAACAATGACAAATTTGACAAAAATGACAAAAATGACAAAAATGACAAAAATGACAAAAATGACAAAAATGACAAAAATGACAAAAATGACAAAAATGACAAAAATGACAAAAATGACAAAAAGATAAAAATGACAATTTCTGTCACAGAAATGACAAAAATCAAAAAAATGACAAAAATGACAAAAATGACAAAAATGACAAAAATGACAAAAATGACAAAAATGACAAAAATGACAAAAATGACAAAAATGACAAAAATGACAAAAATGACAAAAATGACATAAATGACAAAAATGACAAAAATTACAAAAATGACAAAAATGACAAAAATGACAAAAATGACAAAAATGACAAAAATGACAAAAATGACAAAAATGACAAAAATGACAAAAATGACAAAAATGACAAAAATGACAAAAATGACAAAAATGACAAAAATGACAAAAATGACAAAAATATAAAAAGGACCAAATTTTCAAAAATGACAAAAATTAAAAAAAATTCACTCCAAAAGCTTGAAACCATTCTTTATGTATTTGTTCTAAACGTGTTCCAAAATAATATTCATCTCAAAACTTGATTTCTCCTGAATTTTCAGAAGACTGTGTTGTTATCAAGTTTTGCTTTATTTGCTCGGGTTGGTATTTATAAATTTTGCAAAAATTAAATGGCCACTTATCGAGGGTCGTTAAAATATCAACTATCTTGCCCGGTTTCCGGAGCTTAGCGCCCATTATCGATTTCCCAGCAATGCAACGGCCAAGCCATCCGGAAGGTTGGCCAAAGCAGACGGGGATGGGCCAGGAATAGGGTGGTCTAACCGGTTTTACCGAAACCGGTAAAACCGGTAAAACCGTCCATTTTCTCTATACCGGAATACCGACTTTTGGGACGGTAAATAACCGGTATTTCCGGTAAATTTTTCATTATTTGGCATTGTTCTAAAATTGACACAGCTGAATGTTTTTTTTACCAAATATTTATGAGTACAAATACTCAAATTTTGTTCAATCAGCTTCAAAGTCCAAGCTCAATAAAACTTACTGCAAGGTTTATGTGAGATATGATTATTGCTAAAACTGGTCGATGTTATTTTTTGAATCATAGCTTTTTTTCATGAAACTTTACACATTTCAGTTCAGCTTCGAAATCACGCTCCACAACATTTAAAGACGTGCTTTTAAAGTGTACAATGACTGAAAAAAAGATACAGCTACAAGAAATTTAACAATGCTTCACACTAATCACTGAATTTTTCATTGATAAGCTGGAATTTGATAAAATTTGCAAAAATGTTTTATCTATAAACAGGCCAAATTTATCAAAATCGTTCTAAGCGGTGCCGGCCTTTCGCAAACTTGAAATTTAAAACGAAAAATATTAAAAACTGATTAGAAACTTCCTAGTGTGATTCAAAACATAAAATGTTTCAACAGAGTCAGCATTTCAAAACATGTTTACATCAATTCTGACTTCAGTTCTAACAAAACTTTCAACAGAGTCAGCATTTAAACAAATTTTAGACTGTTTGAATGAATTTTTTTATCAATATTTTCAAGTTAATTGATGGAACTTTGTTATTTTTTTTAACGCGGTTGAAGAATTTTTTTCCAGGCATAACAGTAATTAAGTTTCTATAAATTTGCAACAGTTTTATAGCAACAAAAAGCGTATGGATCAGATCCAAACAATTTTATTTATTGCTGAATTTTGACCGGTTTTAAATAGATTTTTATTTCTATTTGTTTGTTTTATTTTTGGGAAGGCAAACTTAATGCGATCACGACCAAGGTTGCGGGGAAAACATCCGTATTTTAGATAACAATAATCTGTAATTCTGTGGGTCATTTAAAAACTTTGTGACAGTGTTTTGAGTTTTGTTTATTAATTAGTTAAGTCATTCCCGCATCCTCACAGCAAAATTATAAAAATAAATTGAAGATCATAAATATTTTTGATTATCATGAGGATGATGGTAGATTTATGACAAAGGGATAATTAAAAATATTATTAATATATTGCATCATAAATTCTGAGCGTATTATGCCATTACTACTGCAATTAGACGAAACCTTTTCATGATTTCGAAATATTTTGAAAAATACCGGTTTTACCGGTTTTATCGGTTTTAAAAATTTCAAATACCGAAATACCGGATTTGAAAAAAAACCGGTAAATCCGACCACCCTAGCCAGGAAAAACACACTCTGATTTATTTCCCGGGGCGACGATAAACGACCCTGTAGAATTAATCTCGGAACCCAAACTCGGAAGCCCCCTCTCTCGATTTTTCCGGACCCGAGAGTTGTTTCGATCTTCAGAGCACCCGTGTCGTAATTAGCTGGTGCTCGTGCATACTTTCTGGCGCTGCTGCCTCATTTTCAAAGATGAGGAAAATCAGCCGAGTTCCACCGTTGCCTTGTGTTGGCCAACAAATCGTTCGCTTTTATCGCATATAATTACGCTTATTGGCTGCTAATCGGTTTACATAATTTTCATAATTTTGGCTTAGTATTCAATTTGGCTCAGCTGCCGAGGAAGGCTAAGCATGGAATCAGAGCCAGCTGAGATTGTTTGTTAGCAAAGAATTAATTTTTCTGTTGCTTGAACAGTCTCTCAAATCGATTGGATAGTGGGATGTGCCAAAATTTAAAATTATTATATTTTAAAAATATATATATTAATTTTATTTTCAAATCACGGCTTATTCAATTTTTGAAATAAGAAGATTTTTTTTATTTCAACTTAACTTTGTTTTTAATTTTTTGTTATCCTCAACTTTTCTGTTATATTTTTCTTGAACAGGAATTCTCAACGCCATGGTGTGGTTTAATAAAAAAAAATTAAACCGTCCGTCATCAGTTTCAAACCTCAGCTAGACTCACCTAGAAACCACCAAAATTAGCCTACACGTCGGACTTTTCGTTTCGGAATGGCTGCGGGGAAGCCGTCTCAATTAGCGTTCCGATGCTTGATAAGAAGCACCTTGGCTTCCCGGCTAGATTGGGAGTTTTATGCAAAATCCCCTGGGGTTCTTGCTGAATTCTACCGCTAGGCTGTTGAACAGCAGCCTTTTGGTCCGCATCGGATAGCAACGAACCAAAATTCCTGAATGTATTACGGAACGAAGCAAAAGAGATCCAATCATTGTTAGATGGAAGGATAATTTTGAAGATGGAGATCAAAACGTTGATTGAGCTGGCGGATATAGAAAGAGGAGTATTGTTATAGAAATTTTCGGAGCCAAAATAGCGACATTAAAGGTGTTGATGGCTTTATGAATGTAATGTTAGGCAGCTCATTTAAAATAGGCTGAAATGAGATTGATATAGGTTTTTAATTTTAAGTCAATAGCTAACAATTTTTGGCTTAAAAATACGAGAGATATTTATCTGGAAATGGATTGTTGTTTTGAAAATGGAAGTATTTAACACGTTCGTCGCCCCGCTCATTTTGATAGTTTTACAAGCCGGGCCCAAAGAAATTTTCAGAGAGAGAAAGCAAAGAGGGAGA
Organism: Uranotaenia lowii; assembly: GCF_029784155.1. Taxonomy (NCBI): domain Eukaryota; kingdom Metazoa; phylum Arthropoda; class Insecta; order Diptera; family Culicidae; genus Uranotaenia; species Uranotaenia lowii. The sequence continues at coordinate 315,047,202 of NC_073693.1, forward strand.
ACTCCCATATTTGAAACGTGTCGCGAAGCTGAGCGGTAAACTCTAGTGAGAGAGCGTCACACGCTTTTTGATGTGACGGGGCCCCCCAGGAAATACACCCGTCACCCGAATATGGGTGCCGTGGCGACGAACGTGTTAAACAGTTTTTTTTCCTAAAATTTCAAAATTTCAAAAAAAAAATAGTAAAGCAACTTGTTTTACCTCAATACCTAATGCACTTGATCTAGAAATAAAGTTTTGTTCGGGAATCAAAACCCTAGGAGCTGAAATGGTATTTGGCCTGCCAGAGAGTCCTGTGCCAAATTTCAGCTTATTAAATTAAGTCCCTCTTAACGACGCTCAAGTTTTTATTTAAAAAATCACATTATTTGTTCTAGTTAAGTCTACATTAATGGTTCAAATTTTTATGTGATTTCTAACTCATCTGGTTATAACTTTACTAAATTCTTCTTAAAGGTAGGAAATTTGGGAGGATTTTTTAAACTATGTTCATCATTTAAAAATTAACTACAGCATCACTCAGATACATTCTCTTTGAAATATGCGCTGCAATTTGAGTTTCAAATTGAAATTCAAAGAAGATTATTTCTGATTCTATGAATTGATTTTATCTTAATTTTTTCGAGATTTGCACAAAAATTTGCTCTCTTCTGAATTAAGGGATTGGCATTTAATCATCATAAATATATTTTTGTACGCGAACACCCTCTCATGTAAATTGTATGGGAGCCTCTCTACCCTTTCCTATCTTTCTCGTGGAAAAAGAAAGGGGTCTCGAAAAATAATACAAATATATATTCGCGTATCCGTAACTACTCACATATTTCTCAAACTAACTTTCTTGGTTAACTCTTGAGCTTTGCAACAAAATTAGCATGATAAGTTCTTGAGCTACACTTAAAACATTTTTTTTGAAATTCCCTCTCTCTTACCTTTCTCCAAATGGGAAGGGAGGTACTTCAGATATTCAAAAAAAAAACATTTCTGGTACCCTGGTAGTTTGGTTTCACTTGCCAAATTTGGTTTAATTTGTCCTATAAGTTCTCGAGTTATGCCAAAAGAATTCTTCGAAGCTCAAGGTAGAACAATCATTTCCTAGCTGAATCGGACCCATAATAAAGGTCGTGTAAATATCTGTAAAGGAGACTAAGGAAATATATAAGATTTTAGGTTTTCTGGTGTACATGGATGTGCAATATACGGATTAAAAATCGCTATGGGACCAAAAATTCAACCGTGAAAGAAAACAAATTAATTGAAGGATTGGTTTTAGTTTAAGAAGCTTATGTTCAGCATATGTGTCTATTTACCTACATCATCAGTAGCAGGTTTACATTTATTATTCGGGTTCAGGGATTCCCAGGATCTTCGATCGTTTTCCGAAGTTCCGGAACTCCCGAATCATTTTGATTCTCGGGAACTACCAACCTGGATTCCCAGAAATGAACACTAGACTGCCCCAAATTTGTATGGGAAATTCAAAACCTGTTTAATGTTATGCGCTGCAGGCTGAAATTGATCCTAGTCCTAGTACAAGATCTCATGCCAAATTTGGGCCAGATCGGATCACGGGAAGGGGTCGCTCAACGAACCTGAAGTATGTATGGGATTTTGAGACATTTTGTTCGGGAGAAAAATGAAAAACCATAGTTTCATCAATAACTTTGGTACCCGTCGACCGATTTCTTTCAAAAACGGGTTTTCTTAAAGTCTAAACTATGAAAAATATTTCATCCCAAGACAGCATTTCAATTAGAGTTAAGATAAGAAAGTTATTAGGCTTGAAAAATGGGCTAACTTTTTTAAGGATGGTATTCATCACTGTTAATGAGTCGAGGCGGTAGAACTTATTGACGCTTCATTAATAGTGCTGAATACCACCGTTAGCCCATTTTTGAAGCCTTATAACTTTTTTATCTTAACTCTTATCGAAATGCAGTCTTCGGATGAAATATTTGTTATAGTTTAAGCTTTAAGAAACCCGTATTTGAAAGAAATCGGCCGACGGGAACCAAAGTTATTGATGAAAAACTGGATTTTCGTGTTCCTTCCGATCAAAATGTCCCAAAATCCCATACAAACTTCAGGCTCGTTGAGCGACCCCTTCACGTGATCCGATCTTGCCCAAATTTGGCATGAGATCTTGTACTAGGCCAAGGATCAATTTTAGCCTGCAGCGCATAACTTTTTCAAAATTCGGGTCATTTGGGGCACTCTAATGAACACTCTACTTCCAGTATGCTTTACAGCTCAGAATTGCAGAACTTATAGTTTAAATATAAGGAACAAGTTTGTAGAAGATTGAAACGCGATACGAGTTAACTGTGGTGGAATATTCGCGGATGAATGTGTGTTTAAAAAAAATCGCCAATTTATCAATCGCAAATGCGTTGAATTCCAAAATGAAATTTGAAAAAACAATCTAGAAAGAACAAGGTTTTCGTTTTGTTAAAAATATCACATTTTTCTCGAAAAAATACCTACATGTTCATAATTCCAAATATCTCGGGCTACATATGTATCATCATTTTGGAATCTGATTTTCTCATATTGAATGTGAAAATCTGCTCGCATGAATTTCGGTCATTTTTTTGTAAGATTAACAGTTTTCTTGATGTTTGTGGATTAAAAATAAAATTCAAAAATTCATTTTTGATAAATTTAAATTATATCGACGGCTTTAGATTAGATTTTCACATAAAAAAAAAACAATTTCTTTTGGACATTTTAAATTAATTTCCGCTAACCAGAAGTAATTAATCAATATTTGTTGGGAAAATGAAGATTATTGTTTTTCAATATGAGGAGAAAAGAATTCAAATTGATGATAGCCCGAGATAACTGGATTAGTGTACAAGTAAATTCTTCTTTTATCAAAATGTCATATTTTAAGCATAACTCAAACATTGCTCTACTAAGATTTTTTTTAATTTCATTTAAGAATCAAGCACCCAATTTTATTTTTGTTTTGTTTTGTAAACTAGTATAATTCGCCACTACACCGTGCATGAAATATCAACGAAATACGGAAAAATCACGCATTCAATTGCAAATATCTCAACACAGTAAATTTGTATCGCGTTTCAATCTTTTACAAACTTTTTCCTTTTTTCAATAAATTCTTCAATTCTGAGCTATAAAGCAAACTGCGAGACTGAAAGTATATTTTCAAACTTTTTTCCTTTACCGCCCCCTTTTGCTAAGTTTTCAAGCTCAACGCCCTCCTGGGCGAATTTTTGAAAAATTCTTGCAAAAGAATGCTATTTGGCATCGCAACAAAACCAAAATTTTGTTGCTTTTGAAATTTTGATGTAGTATAATAGTGTTCAATGAAGCACATTCAAAAATTGTTTTAATTGATTTGAGAAGATTGAAAAGCTAACGCATAACCATCAATAGTAGCAAGACAAACTTAAATTTTTTTAAATAACATAAACGTTAATTTCAAAACTCAATATTCATTCAGAACTAAATTGGTTCAAACCCCAAGACTTACATATAAATAAAATAAAAATTTATTCAGGACAAATACTAAAAATTGAAAAAAATAGTAAACATAATTCTTTACTTATTGAATTTGCCTTGAAACAAAATAATTACTGTTATTTCGAAAAAGCATAAAAGGAAAAATACATATATAGTATTATTTCTTGATAAATTAAAATGCAAACTTTTATTTATGTAAATTGTAGACTAAAATATTTAATTTTTTTAAGACCTGTGAAAGAAACAATATTCAAGTTTCTTTGACGGTACTAAAAATTTTTAATAGATTCCCACAAGTTAGTGAAAATCGAATAACTTTTAATGTTTGATCATGAAAATTTGCTGAATTTATTTTTAATCGATTGAATTAAAGATCAATAAATCAGATCTAAAAATAAAAGTTCCTTTGGCTTGTTAGCATTCTTCTTTTTCATGCCAAAAATCTTTGCCAAAAACTGAGACACCTTTTAACCCAGATTCGAAAGCTTTTTTTGTCAATTTCTTATGACAATACATTTCGAAGGATTTTCAGGCATTACCATCCATAATTCTTGCTTTTATGTACAACCCATAATATACATACAAAACTATACAGATCTCAACAAATCTGTGAGTTTACCGACATTTGTCCTTTACCTGGCTATCATTTGGTTTTTTGGAGTTCTTCAAAGTCGTTTCATTGTTCAAAAATTTGTGAAAATGTGAATTGATCCCACCGCCCTCTGAGCCCCTCCAACGCCCCCCAAATTTCAAAGTTGAGCTCACCGCCTCCCCAAAAGCTCTCAACGCCCCCAAGGGAGCGATAGTGACCACTTTGAATACCACTGTTCTAGAACACATCTAAAGAGGAAAAGTGTGATGATTATTCACACATTTTGCCAAGAATCTCTATAAAGCTAAAAGTCGATTGCACCAGCTTTTGGTTCAACCAAAATTTCAGAAAGTCATTTTTTCACCTAATGGCACCAGTCTGGGGGATGCCGCCTTGAAAAAAGTGTTAAAAAAAAATTATCCCCTACAAATATGCGCCGGTCTAGTGTCCAACTTTTCTCTGGAAGTTCTTAAAATTGGAAAAAAAAACCTAAAACGTGCACTATGTCAAATGTTTTGAACATAATATTCATGTAAATCCGAAACTAACAATAGTTAGGTGTACACAACAATTTGAAATTTATTTTAAACTAAAAGATTTGTTACTCTGGAAAATCGCAAAATGATACAAGCTTCGACAAAAAAGTTTTCAAGATTGGAAAAGAGGTATTTGAATCTTAGTTGACTTTGTAATTTATTTTGTAAAAATATGTGAAATTTCAATACAAACTTGAGCGTCAATGAGAAACCTCAATAATTATTCAAATTTGCTTAAATTTGTCATGGGTCTTACTGGCAAGCTGAGGAACGATTATTTTCCGCAAAGTTTTGATTCCGAAACTAATTTCTATTTTCGGAACACCCTAATCTTGCTGAATTTGAACTTCCAAATCGATCAAATCATAAGTGATATTCGACAGTCACTACCAAAATCTGTATGAGAATAGAAAATAAGAAGGATTAATCAATCAATTCAATCTGTAAATTTGTAAATAATTTCTCTGGTATGATCGATCGAAGAGTTAAGTGTTTTGAAAAAGAATCTCCCATTTCGAGGAAAACCGGATCACCACTGCTAATTTTGATCTACGCCCTTTTTGCAGATAATCATCATTAACTAAGCCTGAAATTAAAATATTTGAAAACTGTTTTCAACGTTTGAAAACCTTGAGTTTCGAATAGGCTTAATTTAATTTTTGAATGGATTTTTTTTTTTAATATTACTTGAAATGTAGTTCAAATGATTTGAAATATCTGTTTGTGCCGTTGTGTCGTTTGTGTCCCGACCAAATAATAGTGCAAGCTAATTATCCAGCTCTAACTTCGTTTTTTTTTACTAAACTAGACTTGTTAAATGGTTTTCGAAAAAAGCGGGACATTTTGGGTAAAAAAGCGAGATACAGCCGTAAAGAGCGGGACATTTTAAAGTTTACTTCTTAAATATAAAATTTTATAAAACGACAATCAAGGCATAACTCAGATGGAAGAACATACGCTTTTTGATTGAACGTTCATTATTTTGAACCAAGTAGAAATTGTCAAAAAAAAATTGAAGATTTTTAATGCTTTTCGTCAACTGTATCGTTAGATAGGAAAAGTGCGAGCGAATGACTCAAACTGGTTGAAATAACTTTGATTGAAAAAAAGGATATACATACATTTTCATATGTGATGAAAGAAATTAGAGAAACATGAACTATCAAAGAACGAAAGAACATAAGCCGTACCATGTGCTCGCTCGGCTAAAATCCCGAGTCGATGGGTGGGGTTAGAGAAACAAGAGAGATCAATAGAGGGAAAGATCACATCCCAAGTAACAATTTTAGCTTTATTATGGTCAGCAAAACATCGTTTGGACTATCGCATTAATCTTCATAAAAAGCTAAAGCGCATTCTATAACATCACCTGGACTCTAATAAAGCCAAAATCAGGCTATTTGGCCCTACCCTAGAAACGTCATCAAGACATATAATTGTTGGTCATCAATATTGGTCACCAAAGCTTTTAAAAAGCTATTATAAAACATGTTAGAAATTTTTGTTTTTTTTTCGGTTCTGTCAGTTCTCGGAGTTTTTTTTTATTTTTTCCAGCAACCATAATGGTTGATGAATGATGATTGCATTATTCAGATATGATCTGGTAAAATTAAAAGCTAAAAAAACCAATGTTTTACCCATATATTGAGCTTCTTTTCTACTGCCAGTCAAGATTTTAGGTAAAATGTATATGAAATAGTATCTTAAAATAAATGCGCCTCGTTAAATCTGATGGTCAATCATGATGGAATTGATGGAAAAAGGCCTGAAAAAATATTTTCCAATGCTTGCATTGTGAATCCATCAACATGGCGTCATTTTGTGCCCTTCGATTTTGCAACCAACATGGCGTGAGTCAATTCATAGTTTTATTATGGTTTAATGATGACCCCAAAAAAAGCTACGATTTGAAGTTTCTCTCGCAAGCCAACCAATTACACGCTAAGGTTGAGTTCCTCATCTCTGAGTTGTTAATCATTAGTACAGTAAATGAGGACAGACTTTTTGAATGAAAAGGGATTGGTTTTGAATGACCCGTGGAATAAATCATGAGTTGAAGTCAAATTTCGTTGTCTGACGCCATCTTGAAATCCAAGATGGCGGCTTCCGCTGAACTTTAAAATGGTGTAAATGACTTGAAATCGCATGAAACCCCAACAAAATGGGTATCGGGTGAAAGGGCTAAACGAGTAGAAGTTGAATTTAGCTATCAGACGCCATCTTGAAATCCAAGATGGCGGCATCCGCTCAACTTTTAATGCTTAATGCTGACAAAAAGTCGCATTAAACCACCACTATACGGGTATTGGGTGAAAGGGCTAAACTAGAAGTCGATTTTTTTCTTTCCGACGCCATCTTGAAATCCAAGATGGCAGCTTCCACTGAATTTAAAATATTGTTAATCAATGAAAATCGCTTGAACACAACTTTTTTCACGTAATACTACATTAAAACTACTATTTTAAGACACTTTAGATAATTTTAAATCACTTTTATTATTTTTTCATTATGTTTCTAATGCATTTAGCACTTTTCTTGTTTTGTTTATAGTTTTTGATTTTTTTGCCATTTATGAAATTATATTATTCCTATCATGCTCTTATGTTTAAATTGTATTGGTCTTATTCTAGCGAAAACTATAAGGTTATGTTGTTTCTGTTTACCGTCTGATTTAGGCACATGTGCCAAATTCGATGTTGCCAAAATCGAATGTTGCCAAAAACGAATGGGGTCTGCATTGTGGTGGTTTTTGTGGGATTTTCAGTCACTTACAGATTTTCAAAGAAACGCGAAAAGAGATATTTGACTTCTATCATTTAGCCTTAGCACCCAATACAATATATTTGGGAGTTTCATGCTATTTTCATTCATTTACAGTATTTTTAAGTTCAGCTGAAGCCACCATCTTGGATTTCAAGATAGCGACAGAATACAAAAATAAACTTTTTATAGCTTATCCCAATTGACAAACACCCATATTTTGGAGGTTTCATGCGATATTCAATGATTTAGAGCATTTTTAAAGTTTATAGAAAGCTGCCATCTTGGATTTCAAGATGGCGTAAGATAGCAATATTCGACTTCTACTCGTTAAGCCCTTCCACCCACTACCACCTGGGTTTCATGTCATTTTAAGTCATTTACTACATTTTAAAGTTTAGCGGAAGCCACCATCTTGGATTTCAAGATGGCGTCAGATAGCGAAATTCAACTTCTACCGGTTGATTTCTTTCAACTTATTCCCCCTATAATATAGGTTTTATGCGATTTTCAGTCATTTACAGTATTTTCAAGTTGAGTGGTAGCCGCCAACTTGGATTTAAGATGGCGACGGGCAACGAAATTTGACTTCTACTCGTTTATTACTTTCACCTAATAACCATATTGTGAAGGTTTCACGATATTTTCAGTAATTTACAGCTTTGAAAATAAAAGCGGAAGCCGCCATCTTGGATAAATGATGGCGTCAAGCAACAATTTTTTTCCTACTATTTGGGCCCTTTCACTCAATACTCATATTGTAAAGATATTCATACCACTTTCGGTGATTTCAAGTTATCAAAGATGTATTTTTTTTTTTATTTTAACTCAAAACCAACACGCATATCTTACCAAAAATGTGTAAAAATGGGAGTTCCAATTCAAATATGTGCTATCTAATCTGAGCGTGTTCTGTTTTGACATCTTGATCGAGAACTGTCACTAAGTTTTATGACGGTTTAATAATCATGCACTGAGTGCTATTATAGAACATGCAAAAGAAAGCTTGAAGCAAACTTCTAGGTTTGTGTTTTATTATAGTTTAAAAAAAGCATTCACAACTCTTTCAAAATAACTAAAACAGCATGTTTAATAAAAGTTTTATTAGCGTTTTCAAAACCATCTAAAAACATATGGTCGAAAAAAAATTATAAGCATTCTGCATGACCATAATAAAACCGCCATAAAACGAGCTGCACAAAAAAATGCCATAATCAAACCATAATAAAACTTCCTAATGCTAGTTGGCATAATCTGTGTTACTTGGGATGCGGGATATACATGGTGTTTCGATAGAAGGTCCAGCAGTTGATCGGCAGAGCTCGATTGCTCGTGTTCGCAGGTTCCATCACGTTCACCGTGGTGGAATTGGCTAACGCGCCGTTGTACCGAAGCGGAGATTGCAGGTTCAAGTCCTGTCGGTGAGCCGTTGTATCTTTTTCGAAATTTTCATGATATTTACGGCTTATGTTCTTTCGTTCTTTGATAGTTCATGTTTCTCTAATTTCTTTCATCACATATGAAAATGTGATCATTTTCAGGTACAAAGATGTACCAAGCGATTTCATAACATCAGTATTGAGGATATACATAGTTGATGATGCTTGCTTTCGAATGTTAATACACATCAATTGGTTGGATAAGGTTCTAATTTTTATATATTTGTTAATGCAAAATTCCATTCAATGAAAAAGTTACATAAGTTTCGTTTTAAGATAAAGAACATCTTAAAAATCAGAAAAATTTAAATCCCAATCAAATAAATCCTTTTTTAGTGCAAAGTAGGGCCAGTGGAGCATTATTTCAGCAGTCTTCCTTGCAGTCACCATGCTTGGTGACCGTTCAATTTGAATTTTTCATTAACGCATTTTTCCTGACTATATCTCGTGTTACCTCCTAAGTCCCCCATTTTCAAATACAAAATAAAATCAGTCACAAAACCTTTTTTGAACGGTTTCTATTTTAATTGGAGATTTTATTTTAACAAAAGTCAAAAATCATAGCATATCTAAGATTTCAATTTTTCCTGTAACAAGGGCTGGTCTCTGCGCAGTTTTATATCTCGCTATCAGGAAAACGATTTCTAAAGTCAATAAGAACTTTTAGAAGAAACCTAAGCAAAATTAGAAAATAAACAGAAGTGGTACCGATTTGGGTAGAAAATGATTTTTAAAGCAGTTATGATATTAGAAAAAATAAGTTATTTGCCAACTGAAACTTATCGCCTCTTGAAGAATAAAGGTATTCAAAACACTTCATGTTCAGTTATCGAGTCGGTGTTTCAATTTTTATGACATAATGTGTAACTCGTTATTTCAATTATGTGCTTAATAAGGTGTTGTTCAGAAATTCAGCAAAGATGTGCCGTTACTTAAACAAAAATAGAAGATGAAAGTATAACGGGAAATCTTAAAGATCGCAAAGAAATGTGAACGGAAATGTCTCATAATTCTACTAGTAAGTTCTCAGTAACAACTGGATCATTATAGAGTTGCTCAAACCTGCAAGTTGAAATTTTTTATCATGGTTTTTGTGAAAGATTCACACTTTTTCAGTTATCCTGGAGCATTTCAGCCACTAATATATATTCACTGATTTTTGTGTAAATTTTATTTAAAAACCATAATTTTGAACAAAAATGTTTTCGAAACTTGTTAGCTTATTTTCACCAGTTTTGAAAGTAGAAAAACAACATAATTAAAAATTGTGTCAAAAAATTAAGCCTGACTAAAAACAAAAACTTTAAAAATATTAAAACAAATGGAATATTTTTAATTTGATTTGAAAAGCAGAATCTTGGCCGTAAAATTTGAAGGATTTATATCTGCCATGAATTTGTCAAATGAAACCTATATGTTTTACATTTTTTGAAGAAGTGAGTAAAGTATGTATTATATTCCATTCCAAATAAAATCAGGTAGAATCTCCTGATATGTATGGATGAGATGAGGTGCATTCTTGAAAAATTGATGTTTCATTCAAAATTATATCTCGTGGGGTTTCTTGTAAAGATGAAACATATTCTAAGTACTCCAATGAAATGCTTTGATGTGACATGCATCGCAAAATTTTAAAAAATTATTTTCATACAGATTTGTGATCGTAGAAAAAGAAGGTCTTAATTGTTTGTTATGAAGTTGTGAGATAGCAATTAAATCAAATTAATTCAGGAAAACATATATTTTTATTTAATCACTTTGTTGCGGGTCATTTCGATCGGGACAGCGGGACATTTTAAAAAAGCGGGTCATGTCCCACTTTTGCGAGACGAATAACCCTAGCTTTAACCACTTTTGGTCATAATTCTTCAAGGAAAGTTGATGATCATTGAAACATTAAAATCCTGAGCTTGAAGATAAGTAGGTACCTAGTTCAAAAAGTCAGTTTAAGCTTTCTGACGTCCATCAAAAATTTGAGTTTGAGTCTTGAGTCTCAAGCTTATGAAAGTGTTAGAAATTATTAGGGGGAATGCATTTATTACTAAATTCTCTAAGGGAGAGGGGTGTACATAACGAATTGTGAAAAGGGAGGGGGGAGGTGATGAACGTTTGAAAAAGCTAAGTTTAAACTAATTGATGATATCATTTTGATTGTCTCATATAATAAAAGAACTGGTGGAAATTATAAGCTCTCAAACGCAGCTTTGAATGAGATATTTGTGACTTAGCTCACCTTAAGCTGTAGAAGACATTTTTAAGCCTCTAATGTTTTTTTTTTATCAAATCTAGCCAGTTGCAATAAAGTAACATTTGTTGTACGACTTTTTAAAGACTCACTTGAACCCAACGATCAATTTTTGAACCACTGCCCAGGAGGAGTAGTAGCAGCATGTGATTTGAAACGTTGAGCCCTCCCGCAGTTCCCAGCAGAATCGAAATTAAATTATTCTAAACCATATGGTTACATTGTACCCATCCACAAGGAAATTGTATGCATGCAGCACCTGTTTCCGCAATTCTGGTTTAGAAACGAAACTTTCCGGAAAACGTATGTGAACACACACACACACCTATCTAGACCCACATTCGCTTTCAAAGACGGAATTGCGAACCATGCACGTTACAAAACTCTTCCAGTGACTAAGATGAATGCCATTTTCTTGAAAATTGCCAACCCCAAAGCACCCAGCATCGGCGCCAGTTGGAGCAGCATCTGTCTTTTGATGATGGAGAAGAAAAGACCTCCACCATCTCAGCATCAGCAGGCTTTCCCAAACCGCACTTTCACCCACTCACATCCACCCACACGACCCATTCATTCATGGAATTCCCTTCGAGCAGTGGAGACCTCGGTAAGACATTACGATTCATAATTGCTAGCACATTTGTTAATTAAGGCGTGCCTTGATGTGCTCATATTCTGGAGAGGAATTTATGCCCATCAGGGCCACATCTGCCAGCTTTGAAGATAAATTGCATGATATGAACACAGGAGCAACACACTTAAGTATAACTGCTGCCGCTGCCTTCCTTCTGTTGCTGGAAAGTAAACGCCTGAAAGTCTTTGAACATATAATTTTCGCATTGAGGAGACGAGATTGCCATCGCCCGCCACCGGGGTCGTTTCAGCCCAAAATGAAACTTCAAGACAAACGAAATGCAAACACACCGTCGTCTTCCTCTTAAGTCGTCACAGCCCGGTACTAAATTATTAAATAATTTTCCAAAGTACTTAGCCCGGAAAGGAACAAACGAAATTCCACCGGCAGGTATTCGAGGTAGGAACCGACTTCATGAATGTGTGACACCAGATTTACGACGATTGCGTGTTCGAAATCGTAATGGTTTATTGCAATAAATATACGTCGTCGTCGTCGTTCACAAAACAGGGTGCTCGGAAGTGTTACTGTGAGGTTCCATTCACTCGCGATTTGGATTGTTAACTGGTTTTTTTTTCTGTGAGTCCTGTTTGAAACGGCCTTTATTTGGTTTTTACATCCCTCTTCCCGCCAATCCCACAGCTTTGCTCGGTTGGTAATTCATTTTCCGCGCAATCAAACTGTCAGTACGGTAATTTTTCGGCTGAATTGTGACTGTATTTCGTTCGGATTGGGTTCTGGTCACGGCTAAACCGTCGTGAATTGCCAACCACTGAATGGGCTCGCCCCAGTTGAATGATTTGCTTATGGTTATAATCGTTTAGAGATCGTTTGCGATTGAGTTTTCAGGTGAAATTCATTTGAAGGAAGCAGGAGAGGCTGTGATAATCGATCCGATACTAAACGGTTGGTTTATTCTTACAATTGATTGGACTTTTGGTGAATGAAATTGAAGAACTGATTACATCGCTTTTTATTTATTTGTTTATGTTGAACTCTTCCAAAACGAGGTATAAGAAATATAGTTTGTAAAATTTATTTCAAGGCAGCACTTATTTGATTTTTATTTAAAAACAATGTATTCGAGTTATCCTTTATGGAATACAAAATGATGATGACATAGTTTTTCTCAAATTAAGCAAGCTTCTTTAGGCTTTTGATTCTCATTGAAAACTAATAAAATGGAGCAATAGATACATGAACAAATTTAACATTTTTTTAATGATGTCAAAAACTTTATCCAGTATAACGGATTAGCAACCTTACAACTTTATATTGGTTTCATTATCCTATACCACCACTGTTATTGTAAAAATATTCATCGGGCTATCATTAAGTTTTTTTTATCAATAAATATTTTTATTATTTAGTTTTTAGTCACGCATCTGAGGTAAGATGCAACAAAATACAAATAAAAGTGACAATTTGAAAATCTCTTTTCCATTTGATTGAAAGATAACTGTTTTGCTTCACACCTTTGTTAACATTGCATCCAAACAATTATTTTTATGATTTCAGCTAGTAGAATGATATGTAGTTTTTTTCACCCCTGAATGTATGCGACATCCTTCTGATTTTTCTTAAAACTGCTTTATTGCAAGAGAAAATGTAAAATTTAGTTCGAACACATCCCAAAACTACGGCATTTAGTGTTTTTATGAGTTTTGGCCTTTCCGGTATACAATTTTTCTTTCAAAAACAAATAATTTACATAGGGGAGATGGGGGCATAATGGCCACTTTAAGGAAAACGGTTATTTAACCATAGAACATAGCTATAATATGGAGGTTACATTATTGTTTCGTGTTCAGACACTTGAAAAGCCTATTCCATAACGGGCTGAAACGTGAAAAACTAGATGAAAACCTTAAAAATGCATTTTAAAAATTTTTGCCAAAAGCTGAAAACCAGCCACTGTGGAGGCATAATGAGAACCCCCCCTGAGGCCGTATGAGCACCATTAATCAGAGCAAGATGTGCGTTTTTGCCGGGGAATCTAGCAGCGAATTCAATTCGATGAAGTCAGGTGAGTCGTAGATTCATCAAACAAAGCAATAACAAAATAATCTAGGTCTGTTTGTAGAATACAAAAAATTCACGCACGCTCATACATTATGTGCTTTGTTCGGAGGATGATGCTACTAGCCGTATAATGTAACAATAAAAAAATCGATCATGAATTGTGAATGGAAAAAATCACCTCGAACAGAAATCTAACTCTAGTCTTTTGATTACCTCTCCGACACCTTACCAATAGGCTAAATTGTCGTATGGAAACTAGTCAAGGTGTGGCGCTATAAATCAATTTTAATTCGCTGCTAGATTCTACGGCAGAAAATGCTCATTATGCCTCGATAATATGGTGCTCTATATGCCCCTAGTCAACAAATTTAAGTAAAAACGTGTTTTAAAATTGATAAAAGTGAAAAATCAAAAATTTTATGATGCTAAAAATTGAGAAACAATGTGTACATCATGTTGCAGTGCGTACATTATAGATCAAGGTTATTTTAAGATCATAAGAGCTTATTTCGTGGTGCTCAAAAATTATAATATTTTCGTAACTTGAGAACCAAGCTAGTTTTTTTTAAATATCTCTGTAAAGATGATAAGGAGATTCCTTTTTTTGTGAAAAATTAATACTATAGGAAGTACGAAACAAATCCTCATGAAAATTTATTTAAGAAAATACGCACTTTCGTAGAAAAGCGTAGTTCTCATTATGCCTCGGGTGCTCGTTATGCCCTCATCTCCCCTACGTTTTCGTGGGATTTTTAAATCAAAACAAAGTGAGATGCAAGTTACCCTTTTTCAGATTAGGGTTAAAATTGCATGTTTTCCGAAAATCAGAGAAAAAATTTAGATACCAATATTTTTTTACTATGCAAATTTGATATCCCATCATCGATAACTTTTGATGATTATGTGAGGAAATTATTTTTTTTAGAAGCCATTGAAGCTAGAAAGTGTTACATGTTACCATAAATGACCATAAATGGTATTTAGAAAAATCACTTGAAATTTTAAAATTTTGTTTTGAATGTGTAAAAATTTTGCATAATCAATAATAATTTAAAAGATTCTCTATTCTTGCGTACTTATTAAATTCTTGACATCATGCTTTTCGCTCTTATATAACAAACATATTTAAGGAAAATTTTAAATGGAGAAGGCTTTTTTCAAAGCAGAAAATAAAAAATTAAATTTTTTTTAGTAAATTCCACAAAAACTGGCATTGAATCATGCTAGCAAAAATGTCAACCATCAAGACCAAGTTTAACAGTATCGTTCATTTGTAAGATCTTTGGCTCATCCGTTACTTTATATTCTGATAATAATTCTTCTTCAAACTATATGTAATAGTTTAAGAAACTATACTGTAGTGATTTAACGATCCTAATGAGACTCATCTCAGTAATCAACTCAGACACGTCTGTCGTTCAAAAGAAAAGATCAATGACTTACTAGTGTGTTTGTAGGGGTATTGCAATAGAAAGAGAATTCTTTGAATTTGAAGTAGTAATGATCAAAATTGCACAACTGCTTCACAAGTTGCAACCATTGGCAACAATTCTCTCATTTGCTCTCTCTGAGAACTGGTTTCACTCATTTTATTTCAAATTTACTCATTTTTCCGCTTAATTGGCCACAATTTACCACAACTCTAATCTTAACTGCACAATTTGCGTGATTTTTGAATCATCTTCTCTTTTTTCTCGGTTTTTGTTTACACTTTGTATCTTCTTTTCCAGTGTTGCCACATTTTTTCTTCATAACTTTTATATTTATTTGTACTCTGTTTATCTCATTACTGCTTTCTTTCCAACCTCCAATCTTAAATGAAATATTTCATAATTTGAAAAATTGTTTTTTCAAACCATTTTTAACTTTAATCTCTATTCCTCTCATTCCTTATCTCATCACTACATTCCTTCTCTCCTCCATTCTCATTTAAAATTTTAATACAGATTCCACCGGAATCAAAACATTAAAAAAACAATTACAGCAACAGTCCTTGTATCGGCGGTTTTTGAACTGTTTATCTTACTACCAGAATCAGAGTCTTTGAAAAACAATAGCAGCAGTCATAACAATCTGCACTTTTCCCGCACAATCCACAATCATATGAGCAGCCTTCAAAATTTGTTCAGAGGAAAATTCAAGAACATACAACCAGCAGCAGCAGTCTTAAGAATTTGCGCTTCTTGAGAAAATCCGTCTTTTGCACCAAAAGGCCAAATTGAAACAAACAAGAAACAGCTGCAGCTATAAAAGTCTGAACTTCCTAAGCAAATCCGCCTTTTTTTAACCATCGAAAAGCCAAATCAGAACTAACAATCAGCAGAAGCAGCCTTAACTATCTGCGGGTTTCCAGCTTCTCCGTCTTATTTATTTATTTATTTAAAATAAACAATTCTGGCAACAGTTATGAAAATCTGCGCTTCCTAAGCCAATTTCGTCTTCTTTTACCAGAAGGCAAATTAAAAAAAATCAAAGAAGCAGCCTCAAAAATCTACGCTTTTCGCCTTTTTTTATTTTAAGTATCGCAGCGCTTATGTAATTACGCTTCTAGAATCGGCATGCAATTCGCTTCCTAGTGAATATAAATTTATTACGAAAATATTACGTGAACAAACTCAAAATCCAATGCAAAGTGAAATTGAAACTCAAGAAAATCTGAGAAGTTAAAAATTGACAAAATGTTCTAAAAACAGCTAGCTACCTTTGAAAATTCGTCAAAAAATCTGTTTTTCGTATTTTAACAATCAATCCTCTTTTTATTTATTTTTTTTGGGTGTTGACGAGTTTGACGGTTCATAGATTGAAAAGTACGGTTTTTACACTACTTTTTTTTTTATTTTTTG
The DNA here is from genome assembly GCF_029784155.1 of Uranotaenia lowii. Lineage (NCBI taxonomy): Eukaryota > Metazoa > Arthropoda > Insecta > Diptera > Culicidae > Uranotaenia > Uranotaenia lowii. The sequence continues at coordinate 315,063,759 of NC_073693.1, forward strand.
TGGCCATGATCTTAAAAAATATAAAAAAAAATTCTATCTTGATGTGCAACGTTTAGCTTCTTACTTCAGCTGATTATTTGTTCTTTAACATGAGTTGTGAGGATTTTTACATACGCTCAAAAAACGGATTCAAATTTGAAAATTTTTATTTTTGAAAACTGTGTAACTCAAATAAACCCGATTATCAATTTTCCAGTGAAAATATTTAAAGGCCAAGAATTGTTGAACTTGAGCCCTGAATCTCAAGTAATCTAAGTTATTTTTTTCTAATAAATGAAGTTTCTGTCGTAGAATGATTCTTGAAAAAAAAAAAAAAACACACCGCATAGCTAAAGCATATTTTTAAAGCTAAAATCTGGCTGTTTGGCCCTTGTCTCGTAAAACGTCATCATGACCATTTTTTAATTTTCTATAAAATTATTCTGTTTCAAAATAAGGTCGTTAAATCTTTTAAATCTATGACAGTCGCGTCATATTTTGTCTTTCGATTTTGCAAATAGCATGGCGTTTGTCAATCCAATGGTAAGTAGTTTAATAAGATCACAATCGACTTTACTCATTTAGCCCTTCCACCAAATATCCATATTGTGGGAGTTATTTAATTTTTCATGTACTCCGAACATCACAAATTTAATTATGGGAACCGAATAGGGTGTCCCAATATGTCTAAGCACGGTTTTGAAACAATTTTGCTCATACCAAATGACGTTCAAACAGACGATTTCTGCAGTTCAACTTAAAACTCTGTGTACCGTGCGATCCAGTTTTCATAATTTTCCTGAAAATGGGAAGCTTTTTTCAGAGAAATGCAAAAATATCGAAAACATATGGTGTACTTTCCCCAACGTTTCGTTGAGCCAGTTAGCGAAAATGGTAAAAGAAAGCATTGGAGCGGTCCGGAATGAGATCCGGAAGAATTGATAGGAAATCAGATTTGTGGACCAAAAAAATCTGGGTCCGGTGGACAAAACTTTGGACCAAAAAGTCATGCGTGCTAACGCCAGTAAGTAGACTGCCTCAGTTCGGGATGTAGACAAAAATGTAGGATCCCTCTCCGCACCATTTATAGTGCCAAGGTAAGACTGGGTCTAAAGGCTTATAAGAAGCAGAAGAAGCTAAAGCGGAGTCAAAATCAGGCTACTTCTGTCAAACCAAGAGCTCCTTAATTATATGATCAACTGCTGTGTGGAGAACCGGTGTGCGTTAGCATCATCGATGCTCGCTTCCGGGTGTTTAATGTACAGGATGGAAAAATTATTGACGAAACAGTGACATACATTTTTTAACCGAAAAATTTAGTTAAAAGGCAATGGTTTAGAAAACCATATGTGAGTGTGGCATGTTTTCCGAGCCAACTACTGACACAATGAATGCAGCTGTTTGCGAAGGAGAGTGCCTGAACTGTTTCCTGCTTTCCACGATCCGCAAGCTTGATCACCCAGTACAGTTTTTGGTTGGATATAGCATCAGTTGACTACTCGTAGGACACGATAGCTTAGTAAATCCAACATTGGACAACATTTCGAAGGAGATGAATCAGCCAAATTGTCCTCAAGCGAGACCGGTTGAAACATTTTGGGCCCATATCAAATCGAAAAAAGTGGTCATAATCATCCCAAAGATGAAAGGGTTTTTCCATCTTCATCACGATGCCTTTCAATTCAATTCCATTTGTGGTTCGTTGTGGCCGAGAATCAGTATTTAACCGTTTCTTATCGCGCGCCGTAACGTAGCGATTTCGCCGCGGGACCATTTCCCGATATCGATGCGAACATTTCCATTAAACTCACAACAAGTATTAAATGTTCGAATGTCCGCTCGCGGTCGCGGTACCCGGAAAACTCCGTGACATTTAAATTCAACATTCATTTCATCGTTTTCCTAAAGGCACAGGCTACGGGAGTAGGTGATATCCCGCGTAGACGCCCGAACACACCACACTCACATTAATCATTCATAGCCATAGCGGGTAATTAATTTATGAAAAATGCGTCTCTGGCACGTTTGTGATAATTATTATAATTAATGGGCGTTTTATTTACCCTTACTCAGCGGGATCAGTGGCAAAACATACACTCATTCAGCTCGTCAAACGCACACCAAAGCGGCTAAAGCCAAAGGCAAGGGTAAACCGCACTCACAATCAACAACATTCGAGCGCGTTCCAATAGTATGTAGAGTACTCAAACTCAAAATAGAGTAGGAATGTTGTTATGTGGCTTTCTACAAATGAGCTTTCCACGTGTGTTCAACACCACCCGCACCCATTTCCACCATTCTAAGGGCTTTCAACAGTCACTTGGAGCTAAGCCAGGATGAGGATGAGTAGGACGATGGTGATGTTCATGTGGCTTGTAGGAATTTTTGCCAAAGAAGCATTATTTGCAGATTAATTTCGACCCGAGCTGCCGCTGATAGTTGACGGATTGAATCAGAAAGCGAAACGCATGCCTTTGAGCCCGCAGAGAGCGCCCCCATGTGGATCTGAGGCTATAAATTTTAGCTTCATATCCATTCAGATCAAATTCATCGATCCGAACTCGGAAGGAAATCCATCAATATATTTTTCACACAGTTAAACGATATACGGAGCACACGCTCGGCCATATTCAACCATAAATGTTTGAAAAATAACCATAATCGAAGTTTTGTGGATCAAGTCGTTTTATGAGTTTTCAGTGAAAACTCATAAAATGAGATTTCACGGAGAACTTCGATTATGGTTATTTTTCAACCGTTTGCTAGAGCTGGATAATGGTTGTAAAATAACCGTTTTCCGAAAAGAAAAAAGCAGGGACCTTTTTTGAAGCTGAGAAGAAGGTTTTCCGAGTTAAATATAAAAGATCAATGCATTAACGCAATGGTGTTAATAAGCGGAAATTGTTTATTTCTGTTCAGTTATCTATCAATGAAAATCTCAAATTCAAACATGCAAGAAATTTTACCAAAGTTGGGTGGATGGAGTACGTGAGAAGCTCGTTCCGGAAAATTATTGCCCCAGGTGCACCAGTTAATCCGTGTGTGTGTGTGTGATCCATCCAACGACCCCCTGAACTGGCAGGTATGTTATGCAAAAGAATCATTTTTAATCCATTTGATTAAAATTGTTCAATTGCGGGTGCTGGTAGTGTTAGCTCTATTGAAATTCCAGAAACCCATTTCAGAATGACAGAGACCTAGCTGCACATTCCGAGGTAACTTTCCTTGTCAATAAGCCCCGCCCAATCACAGACACACGACCAAATGGGTCATACGATTATGATTAGACTTTCCATCATTTATTGTTGGCACATCTAAGTACTAAATAGATATAATTGTCTGGTTATATCTTATTAGTACCCTAATATGCCCAATAAAAGATAGACGTGTATTTAGTTCATGGTGGTATACATTTATGATTATATATAAATTATGGAAAAAAATAGTTTTATTTAAAGAATACATGAAAAATAAAATAAAATGCCGATTTGCCGATTGAAAAAGCTGAAACACAGATAAAATATTACAAACTCTTTGTTGATAATAAATATCAAATGCACAACATGTTTGACTTTCTAAATGTGTAACGTTGATAAACAAAATGCTATTTTTCATCTTACCCTCCTACTGCTAAACATCTGATTTGTAGGCTACTATTCTTCTGGTTGAAGCTGCAATAAAATAGTAATATTAACATATTGAACGCCATGCACCAATCATGCATTTCAAGGGATGAAGGCGAACCTCGGCTTCTTATGCTATACACTGAAAAAAATCTTTGATAAAATGATGCTGTTCAATTTTTTTGTGAATATATGAAGAACTTAAAGTGCATTACAACTAACAAATTAGAATAATAAACCGTCCTTCGTTTGACGTGCTGAAAATAACGATTTTTTTTAGTAAGAATTATTCCTTATTCGCCAATCTGCATCGTAGATATTCCCACATTTTGTATATTATCTGAAAAGTGATTGATTGATTTTCAATAGAGAGGAGCTCGAAAAAAATGAGTTGAATTCAAAATTTTTGAAGAATTTGAATCAAGCCGTCCAAAGCATTTTCACCAAAGTTATTTTCATTAAATAACGTTATGTTTTGTTTTTAAGGTTCATACAATGTATTGCATAAACAAATTTAGATACGATTCAATGATATTTTTCTTTTCTTTTTCAAAAAATGTAGAAAGAGGAAATAATCAAAATATTTCCATTTAAATGCACGTAAAAAGTAAGTAAGTAAGTAACTCCACACAACAAATATTTAAAGCCGTTCCTCTCCATTTATTTTTCGTATGTGTTGTTTTATTAGCATTGGCAGTGTATTGATTGATTGAATTGATATGAATTTTAGATATACGGTATCCACCACAGATGTTTCAATCTATTTTATACCGTGGTTCCCTGTCCTATTTTACATATATCTACACGCAGCGAAAAAGTTTTTTATTTCAAAGGAAAGTGCCGCAAAAACAAAGGATTTTTTCCTTTGGTTTTGGGACAAATAAAAATTCTTTTGGTTCAAATACATTTTCCTTTGTTTCAAAGAATTTTTCTTTTGAAAAATCTTTGAATCAAAATCTTAATACTTTGAAACAAAAAACAGTTTCATTTGATACAAAGTTGTTTTCGTTTGCCACAATGTTATTTAGATTTAGATTTAAAAAGATTGGTTCATTGAACCATTTTCCATTCATTCCAATTGGTGGACATATTTCCTGTTGTTTTGAAATTCCTATTAGGAATTTCAAAAAATAAAAAGAAAGAAATTTATATGTTAAATTTATTTTTATTTACAACAGATGAAACACTTGGCCACAAACTAGTTCACTAAAATCGATCCGGTCCAAATTTTTGTCGACCTGACCGCTGGATTTGGAGCGGTGTCATCGTGCCCAGCTTTCATCTCGGTTGAGGCATCCACGGAAACCATCCTTCGGCTCTGGTTCTGTAAAAACGCAATCACTTATAGAAAATCTTCAATATTCACTCTTTAATTAACATACTTACCATACTTCATCCTGAATCCTTCTAATATAGCTAACTCTGACCTACACTTTCACACGACCGGCCAAACTTGATTCGAATTTTCGGTTTTGTATTCTTCTTGCAAGGCAAATCAAAATATCTTTTGAATCAAAGGCTGAAGTTTTTATTTTAAGGAATCATTTCTTCAAGTTAAAAACATTTTCCTTTGGTTTAAAAGAAGTTGACTTTGTTTTAAAAGAAATAAGCTCAATTAACATTTATTTAGAATCAAAGTATTTGCATAAATTCAAAATCCAAAAATATTTAGTTCAAAGAATTAATTCTTTGTTTCAAAAAATATTTTTTTGAATCAAAAACAAAAGTTTTTGGTTCAAATAAAACAGGAGTTAGATTCAAAAAAATGAATGTTTTGAAACAAAATCATTTTTGTTTTGGTTCAAAAGCCTAGTTTTCTCTGCGTGTACTGTTATGCATTAGCTTTTTAAGGTGACATATATATTGTTTTGATGTTTTATAAAAGGCTGAAAAATAAATAAAAAATTTAAAATAAATTTTTTGCAATGCAATATGGAAATAGGTAATTGTAGTTATTCTTCAGCATACCAGTAATTTATATGAGTTTTTTTCACTAGTTATCCTGAAAATTTTGAAAATGATGTTAAATAAATTCAAAAATTTATTAATATGATTGACGAAATAAATGAAAGAATTAAAAAATAAATAAATAAATTTTTCATTGTTAAAAGTAAAATCATACACAGCAATAATATGTCAGTAAATATTTAGATATTGGCGGTATGGGTTCGCTAAGTGGAGCTGTAATGAAGCGCACGTCAGAATAGGACAAGTTTAGAATATTATGTATTTGTTTTTGCGGCATATTAATAAATTTAGTTAATAAATTTGGTAAAATATCGATATTTAAGTTTAAATGAGTTCTATGAAATGTAAAAATATATATGAAAGCTAACGCGATGTTTGTTGTTTTGGTTTCTTTGATGTATTTGCAACGTATATAAATAGTGTTTTTAACTTTTAGCTATTCGTGGGTGGTAAACGCCTAAATGTATACTACATAATATTTCGTTAAGATGAAAAAGCTCCATAGTGTTATATTTCGTTGGAGTGAGCTTTTTCTTGCAACTTATCTTGCATTCAATCTTCCATGCTGTTGAAATTAAATTTGCCAACATTTACTAAATTTTGGCTCAAATTGTGAACTTTTATAACAAATATAAAAAAATTATAATTTAGGAAAAACTAGGATGGAGTTAAGTATTGGAAACATATACTTATCTTAAATTTCAACCAGAAATTTCCCTCTCTAGTTCCTGGAGTCCACGTCATCATTCGGTTCCATCATAATATTCCCAGTTCGTGCCGGAGGGCGTAGCGCCAGCCCTTGCGTTTCAATCACTTGGAATTATTATCAAGTTTTAAACACTTTTTGACTTGATTTCACACAACACTTTACATTCACAGTTTGAAAACTTAACAACAATGAACTGAACTCTAATATAACAATGTGAAACGCAATTGTTCGGTTAAATTTCAGAAATCTTTAACCGAGAAAAATTTTTGTCACCATCAACACGGCAGTGTTTCCAACTTTTTTCACCAAAGCCCCCAGGTGCACCAGTTAATCCGACTCCAAAATTCTCGTCAGATTTCAGATCGTCTCAAAAATCGTTCCTTTAAATCAGGCTTCCTCTGAAATTGTCCTTTTCTGGCCCGACAAACAATCTTCCGGCTGAATGTATGTTAGAACACTTTGTCTGGAAAATCAAAGAAAATTTGATTGATTTGTTTGAAAATTAGTGTACAAAATTACTACCTTTTCTCAGCTGTTCCAAAGGTGACTGAAGTCACCAAGTAGCACATATTTCTAATTGCGGACATAGTTTTAGAAAAAATCGTAGATGAGCTCTTCCAGCTGATGTATTTTTTCAGGGATTTCTCCGTAAATTTGTTGCGGTCAGAATTCCACTGCTGGAATTAGTTTAGCGGGAAGCAGCTGTCGCCAGAAAGTCCGGCTGCTTATAATTGTCCACTCATTTATCGGAACGCTCTTCTTGGGATTCTCTGGAACGGCACTGACAATATGGACCGTAAATATCGCATAATAATATAGCACAACAATTAAAATTTACCTGCTCCTCTTGGCAATAGTTTCCAATTTTCTATTTTTGTCCTCAGTAACCCGAATATAATTGAACGACACACGAGTTGAACTGAAAAAAAAACAATGGCGGACCGCTCACAAAAGTTTGTGCTAAAGTTTTATCCATTATTTTGGTTTTCTTCCAGTACTTAGAAAACGGTTGAAATTTAACAGTGCATTATGGTTGAATAATAACAATAATCGAAGTTTTTAGAAGAAACCCATTAAACGGTTGAAAAATACTCGAAAATGGTTATCAAAAATGAGCGTGCAATAAAATCTCACGAGGGCACCAAATTGTTTGGGGCATCGAAAACATGAAAATAATTTATTCTCTGAATTTATAAGTTTTCCTATGAACAGAACATTGTTCATATAGAGGACAAAGAAAATTTCGATTGGAAAAAGATATTTTACCATCGTAGATTACTGTTGAGAACTCAACATCGAGAAAAGGGAAAGTGTTCCTTTTTGTGCATGCGCCTAATGTCATTTGAGAGAATGGTTGATCGATCAAAATTTTCGATCATTTATGATAAGGCATGGAATAGTTTTAAAGATATTAAGTCAGCAAATTTCGAAAATATCAATAAGTTTTTGATTTTTTTAAACTTTATAATTCTTGAAAATCAACTGTGCCAAATGTAAAAATTCTAAGAATTTTGAATTTATACAACAAGTTATGAGTTTTTAAATGCAAATATCATGAGACATGAGAAAAGAGACTTGAGATTTACTTGCAACTTGAACAAGACCTGAGAAATGACACATGAGACGTGAGACAGGAGAC
>NC_073693.1:315072176-315094675 GCF_029784155.1 Uranotaenia lowii
ATATATTTCGCAAACAGTTAAGCGATATACGAAGCAAAAAAATCTCACGAGGGCACCAAATTGTGTGTGGCATCGGAAACATGAAAATTGTTTATTCTCTGAATTTAGAAGTTTTCCAAAGAACAAAATATTGCTTATATAGAGGACAAAGAGAATTTTGATTGGAAAAACATATTTAACCATGAGACGTGAGACGTCAGACGTGAGACGTTTCATGTTCATTTTCAATCCACTTTTTTCCTAACCATCGACCAATAAAAATTACGTGAGACGTGAAACGTGAGACGTGTGACGTGAAACGTGAAACAAGAGACGTGAGACGTGAGACGTGAGACGTGAGACGTGAGACGTGAGACGTGAGACGTGAGACGTGAGACGTGAGACGTGAGACGTGAGACGTGAGACGTGAGACGTGAGACGTGAGACGTGAGACGTGAGACGTGAGACGTGAGACGTGAGACGTGAGACGTGAGACGTGAGACGTGAGACGTGAGACGTGAGACGTGAGACGTGAGACGTGAGACGTGTGACGTGAGACGTGAGACGTGAGACGTGAGACGTGAGACGTGAGACGTGAGACGTGAGACGTGAGACGTGAGACGTGAGACGTGAGACGTGAGACATGAGACGTGAGACGTGAGACGTGAGACGTGAGACGTGAGATGTGAGACATGAGACGTGAGACGTGAGCATGAGCTGTGAGACGTGAGGCGTGAGGTGTAAGACATGCGACAGAAAAAAAATTAAAAATTTAAAAATTCTAAAGTGTAGAAACATAAACCGTGTTAATTTTGAAAAATCGTTAAACAAAATCCCTGTAAATAAAATGTGTAAAACTCGTGTAAAAAATTTTGATCTATTTGGTCTTCTAAGTGTCGATATTTTTGATAAAAAACATTAGTTTTTCTTTCTATACAATCTAATTCCCTCGTCCTCCACAGTCCCTTCATAAAAAATATCACATTACTTTGGGGATGGGCGTTTTTAATTTGAAAAGCAATTTTAAATCAAACTACTGTTATTTTCATAAAATCCACAGTAGACTTAAAAGAAATAGATCAGCAAAACCGCAGATTTTGTGTCTTTAGAAAATATTCGAATCATTTACCAGTTGTGGTCTTTAAAACTAAGATTTTTATAGCTTCAATATGATCATCTCAAGTATCTGAATTCGTTAAATCAAAAATCATTTAGAAAAGACTCGTTTTAAGAGACACTTTGAATTTGAAATCATTTATTAAAGACCACAAAAATCATAACTTCAGTTCCTTGGAAGCATCTGGTAGCAGGCATTTAAGCGAATTCCAATGTTTATGAAAAACGTTCAAAAATCTTTGATTTTACATTAAAAATATCAATCCAAGTCTTTATGATCATAATCAGCTAAAAGCAGTAATTTTTTTATTAAGCTTAGTCATTCTAAAAAATCGAAACATGAGAAGCTTTCAAGAGAATTGCAAAAATTGCATGTATCAAGCTTTAACAATTCCTAGAATATCGCTTTAAAAAAGTAAAATTCGGATCAAATAGACATAAAATAAAGAAATATCAAACATTTCATGTTCATTTTGAATTCGTTTTTTTCCCAACCATCGGCCAATAAAAATTGCTGACCATTTTTCATCCGGCAGAGGCATCTTTAGATCGGTATCTATCGGAGCCCGAAAAGAATAAATTGTTGCACCAATTGGACGAATTCTCAGCGGAAGCACCTTCGAGAAACGCCTTTTCCACCCCTCAAAAGTACGTAACAACCTCGACCGGAAATAAAGCGCTCGTAGCAGCAGCAGTCCAGCAGCACTTTAAGAAATCCATTAGCCCTCAGATGGTATCATAACAACTGGAGCTTTATTATTCTATCATTTGCCGAATCCAGCCAAAGACTGGGTTCGCTTTTCTTCACAAGGCAGCCATCGGCGGAACAACACCAGAAACCCAGGCCAGAACCAGGGCGAAATAATGTGGAAGTAAAATTCAATTTAAACAATCCCTGGGAAAAGTGGAAAAACCAGAAAGCGATGAAGCATTTGGAGCAGGATTTTTACTTCTGTGTTCCTTCGGTCCGGACTCAAGTCCCCCACTTTCCAATCTACTCTTCAATCCGCTGCTGCTGCTGCTAGCAGAATGGAATTATGATCTTAATTAAACGATAAAACATTTTTCCGAGCGAATACGCTTTCTTAGCAGAATTTTTTGCTGCGCAAATATAAAAGCACTTTTGAGCTTCAAAAGATGCAAAAAAAGCTGAGAATAATCAAATAAATTCTTTATTGGTTTAGAATACAGTCAATACTTAAATAATAGAATTGTCTAGCTATATCTACGAACCAAAATTGTATCAATATGAATGAAAAAAAATGGTTAAAAAAATTTATAACGCCTTTTTCTATTTCCATAAAGTGATATCCCAAGCAACCAAAAGTTCGGATAACATTCCTCTATCAGGTTTAATCAGCTTAATCGAGTATGCTAATACAACTTCTTTTCAGCTCAATTTTTAAGTAGTTAAACGAACTTTAAAGTTGAAAAAAAGTTCGCATAAATCGCCAAACAACTTCTAACCAGCTTCAAAATCCACTTTATAAGCAGTATAAAAAATCGAAAAAATTACTCTTCCGCTCCTTCAAATTGCCTTCTCAAGTCTGCTATTTTGATACATTTTAATCAACTATATTTGTTACTAACTCACATTACATTTAAAAAACATGTTCTTACCTAGCCTCGAACCCGAGCTCACCGCTTGAAAGTTGAGATCCATACTTGTTGCCCTATATGAACATCATGAGTGGGCAACGATTTTACTCGATGTGATGATTTTCTTTAAAACGACTTTCAGGTTCTTTATTTCTACTAAATTCCCACTTTCAAGCTGTTAAAAAGTTCTTCCGGAACTTAATGTGTACTTCATATAGTTGTTTCCCAAGTAACGATGTGTTTATTTATGCAAACACGTGTTGAAGTTCGAAAAAAGTATATTTTAGCCTTTAAATCTACTTCAAAGTTTCTATAATACAAAGTTGCTTTTGAACGCCCGTTGGGACTAATTAAAAACTTTCAAGTTTACAAAATAGTACAACAGAGACTTTTTACGAACTATCGAGCTGTACAAAAAGACTTGCAACCCTTTGATAGCTACTTGATTTTGAAAAAAATGAGAAGTACGTAACAAGTAGATTGTTTTCCTTCATACAAACTTTAAAGTTCTCAAAAAGTAGAAACAGAAACCGAAACAGTACTTTAAAGCTTTTTTTGAGTATTGGCTGAACTTGATAAAGAATGAAGTTCCATGGATCTCGAAAAAGCATTTTGAACAGCAAAAAAGTTCCACAGAACTTTTGTACAGCTATATATGAACTTATTAGTTCGTTTCTTAAGTGATATTCGAACTTTTGGTTGCTTGGGATGGTATTACTTATATAGTGATATGGTATTACCATACGTACGCTTTTAAAAGTCAGTACATGCTTTTTCGATCGAGAAAGGAAGGTATCTACTCTTTTTTATGAAATTTTAAGAAATTTACTTTTTTGTTAAATCAAATTTTAACAGAAATCGAACTTATGTCTGCCAAAACTTTTTTTCTTAATAAGAAGCTACGATCTTGGACAAAGTTGTTTAGTTGAAAATTTCCTTTAGAGAATTTGTAAATTGGCCCAAAAACTATAAGGTTCGGTTCCACAGAAGAAACGAAAATGATTTTGATTTTTCAGTACAAAATATTTAATTTTCCCATACAGACCTATAAATTGAAATTTATTCTGGTAAACGTTCCTAAAAAAATTTAGCAAAAAATCATTGATTGGTTTTGAACCAAAACAAAGCTTTTAAGATACCAGGGTTTGAGAAATTCCAGAATCCAAAATCGACTCAGTCTAATGCATATGGTTTTGACAGTCAGTTTTGTACTAATCAAATACATTTAACATCTTCTTTGCTTCATAACTTTAAAATATTAAAAAAAAATTAAATCGTAAGACTGGAATTTCCAGTTAATTTGTTTGAAAACTGATACAAAATATGAAGATGAAGATGAAAATAATGATTTTTTGAACATTTGAAAAGGTCATTTTTAAACTCGTTTGTGAAATTTTATTGAAAACTCTAAGGGAATAGCATTTTGGTGACCTATGTTTTGATAATTGAATTGGAGAATTTTGGCGTCCTGAACTTGAATACTTTGTGAGTTTTTGTAAATCACCTCTAGTTTTGGTGAAATGACGTTAATCGGTATTAACTTGAAACAGATTTCAGTGATATCAATAATTGAAAACACTAGGGAACAGCATTTTTTGTCTCTATTATCTTGTCTAGATACTCTCATTTCAGAAAAACAATGCTTTCATATTAATAAATTCTAGTATTTTAAGAAATTTATAAAAGAAACATTACAACTATTTATGGCAAAATTAAAGGAAGTCATTGATTTTTTTTTTATTTTAAAGGTTCAAACTAATTTAAAAGCATTGCTGAAGACTGCGAAATGATGACTTTGAATGATGCTTTTGAAATATAAAAGAATCAATTTGGTTTAAATCTTTTAAAATGATGAATTTATATTCGACAAATCAGTCCAGCTTCTTAAAAAAAATTATTTTAATCCTACGTTTCGGTATCGTCTAACACCTTCATCAGGGATCAAAATGGTCAATCTTATTGTGCTCTAGTAAAAACGTATTGTCCGATCTATATTATATTGGATTCCAATAATAAATTTAAAATTCCAAATTTTCCACACATAAACACTTATCATTACTTTTCGGCGGTATGATTGTTTTAACAAATTTGAAATTGAAATTTAAAATTTTTAATTTAATTATTGGAATCCAACATGAAATAGACCAGACAATACGCTTTAACTAAAGCACAATAAGATTGACCATTTTGATCCCTGATGAAGGTGTTATACTACACCGAAACGTAAGATTAGAATAAAAAAAATGTATAAGAAACTGAACTGATTTGCCGAATACAAATTCATCAAAACATACAATCGAAAACTCGACATCAACAACTTTTAAAAAATTTTCTCAAAATTTCCGTATTTTCCAGAATTGGAAAAAAAATAACATAAGACATCTTTAACTTTTATCACAGAAATTGAATCAATACGATGTTTTCTGGAAAGTTGAACATTGAATTTTAATGTTCAATAGTTTTCCAGCAAAGTGCAAAAAATTCTTAAGTGTTTTTTTTTTCTTATGTTCGATTTAATGTTACTAATGCAAGATAACTTCATATTTTTAACTTTTTTTGATGATTATGTCAGACAGGGCCGTAGGAAGAACCGACTCATGGGGGGGGGGGTTTTAATGACTGATTTTTACCTATGATTGGCTTACAACGTACGAATAAAAAAAAAATAAAACAAATTATATTTGTTACTATTTATATGATTATTAATTTTTTAATAGGTGCTCATTAATAGTTTTCGTTTTAAGCAACGTTAGAAAAGTGGTCTTTTGACTAAAGGGTAAGCTAAATTTTTCAATGCAAGCATCAAAAACAAAAAATGTAATTTGCTTTCATCTGTAGTTAAAATCTTTTATTTGTTTAAGAGATCGAAGTTATTTGTTTTGAGCATAGAATAAGTTCTTTTTATTGAAGCCTTATATTTCTTAAAAAAAAACTTATTCTAAGTTCAAATCTAACAAGCCCAATCTCCCAAACTCTTTTGCAAATTCCAGGATTCTAACCTTTGATGAAAATAAATAAAATTTTTCATAAAACAGTAGGAGATAAAAAAAATTCGGATCAAATTTCGTTGATGCAAACTTGAACTCAATTTATGATTTTAGTGTTAAATTTGACTTTAAAAATACTGAAATATTAATGATGTTAAACAATACACCGACAAAATAAAAAATTTCTTAGGTGAAGATCAGGTACATGTTTCTCTAACAGGAAATAATTTTCATAAAGGATCTATTCCATAATGAAAATCCAGTGGATGATTTTTCTAAAATATAATTTGAGATATTTTGTAAAACAAAATTTAGAAAATTAACTCAAAGTCTATTTTATATTCGTGATTTTCAGCTGAATTGTGTGTACAAACTAAACCTGATAAGAAAATTTCAAATCTTGAAATTGACAAGAAAATTTTTAAGTTCATATTCTCTTAAATTCGTCAAAAATTTTATGTTTATTGATAAACACATTTACAAGCCAATTTTTTTCCTGAATTTAAAATCTGAATTCTGATCCTGAATTCGAAAATTAAACTTTGAATCTGTTTCCGAATTTCTATACGATTTCTGAAATGTACAAAAAAATACGATTTAGGAATCTTCATTCCAGATCAGAATTATATGAAGCAAGTTTTAGAGCCCTCATTCATGAATCTATTATTTAAATACTGTAGTGCTGGTTTAATCTTAATTCATTTTTTCAATTATTTATTTTTAATTCGTATTGTGAATTTGAATTGAAATGTGAATTTCAAATGATGATTTTAAATCCAAGTTTTCAATTTTGGGTCGCCTCTTAGAAGTTTTTAATGTTTAAATTTTGTGTTAGAATAAATTTTAAGAACTTCGAATTTAAACATAAAACCAAATTCTTCTATATTTTCATATTCGGAAAAATATTAAAAATTCAAATGATTTTCGAAAAACCTGATTCAAATTTAATATGAAATGCATAACCAAATTTGAACCAGGATTTCAATGCAGCATTCCCAATTTATTATGATTATTCGAACTGACAATGAAGAATCAAAGACTTGATACAGAATCAGAAATAAGAAAATATGTAGAAATAAAATTTAGGTTATGGGAATACGGAACCAGAACCTCCAAAATGGGCTTAGTTTGAAATTTAATATTCAGACCTGAATTTCTCTGATAAGGTTGCCAGATTGCCCGGTTTTAACTGGGTTGAACAGGATATTTAATATGAAATTTGGGAAAAATCCGGTCCGACCCGGTTGCCCTGATTTTATTGATAAAGGCAAGATTTTTCCCGGGTTTGTTGTCATTCTCATTCTTTAATCAACATTTTAGAAAAATCAAAGTGTATTGTTATTGTTTTTATTAATTATGCGTCCAAAATTTTTGGAGTAAGTTTCAAAAAAAAGTCTTGAAAGGTTTTTTCATTTTTTTTCTTGATTATGAGAAATTTCCAAACTTCAACCAAAATTGCCCGGTATTGCCTTGATTTTAGTCGACAATGTTGAAACCAAATACCCGGATTGTTCCAGGTTTCTATATAAAACAGCGAGGCTCGGATACGTGCTGAAAAAATTCTGACTACCTTATTCTATGAACAAGTTAGAAAATTTTGAAAACTGTAGCAGAGTTTGATATAGGGATGGGGTTTTGAGGTTTTGGCATTAGTTTTTAGTCCTAAATATCTTTGCTCTATTATCATAATCTATTATATAAAATTCTCTTGTAACGGTGTTTGTAGTACTACTCCTCCGAAATGGCCGAAACGATTCGAATGAAATTAATTTTAGAATATTCTGTAGCCATGCGAATCGGTTTATATCGAATAAAAACAACACAAAGTCGCATGAATTGTCTGTAATCATTAAATTTGTAATAAATTGATTCAAATTAAAGTCATGGCCTTCAATTTTTTCGAGATTTTCTTTCTTTTGGGCGCCGGGCGGTTTGTTTTTCGTTTCCAAGGTCGAAGCGTCGCGAACAAACGTCGCTAGAGGATAGTAACCAGGGCATAGCATACTGATTAGTGGGAATATTTGGGCGCCTATTCCAACCAAGCATACTTTCAATGCACGTGTTGGCGATATGAAGCCTAGATGTTTTTTTCCTTGATTCTTAGCTCATTTGTACAGCACATGGTAATGAATGACGCCTAGATATGACCAAAATTCATATATTGCCGATCGAATCAAAACCATATAAACGATTTAAAAAATTAAAACTATTTTGATTTTGTGTTTATTAAAGCAGCAATTATTGTCTGAAAAATTTTGAATTTAGAACTGATGCATATGAAATAATGGTATGACCTTTTAACGGTTGTTTGAAAAAAGAAAGTGGGAAGCTTTACATACAATTGTATAATCCAATACGCCTAGAAGGCAAGTTTTGATTTATATCGATAACAGAAAAATGAATAAGATGTTTTCGACAGAAACAGATCGAAAACATTTTTTGAACATGTTTCAAAGGAACTTAACTGGAGATGAATCAAACGCCTTTAAATTGTTAATACAACAACAAAACCCAATGAAAATGGACAGACACATGAACTGTCCTTTAAACTAGCTGACTAAATAAACTAATTTTTTTTTGAATCATTCACCGAATAACTGTTTACAGGTTCACTGCTCGCTTACATGTTTTTGTTTTAAATATGTTGGCTACATAGAAGAGAATTTCGGTCCGCTTTTTTGATGAAAAGTTAGGTCAACCATTTTCGGAGGAAAATAGCACGTCTTATTTGGCAAACAATTAAAATGAAAGGGAGTTTTTATTTATTCTACATTTATAATTACAGCTTTTCCCGCTAAATAATTCTTGAGATAACACCAGATAAATTCTAGCGGTGCTCAGATGGACACTTTACTTTAAGGCGCAAGTGTATTTTTGTGATTGATATTCCAGAAGTGTTTTTTTATAGTAGAACAAAACTTTTTAAATAAGTTTTTATTATGACCTGTATGTTGTGAAAATAATATTCACTCCCGTCATTTCACACGATGGTATCCGTTTACACTTGCCCCGGTGTTTCTTTATTAAAAAGTACAATTACAATAAAAAAAGACACATTAATTTTTTTAAGGTTTTGAGGTTTGTTTACATGAAAATTTCCAGAAAATAGAATGAACTCATGAAACCATCGTAGCCGTAACAAATTTATTCTTTTCGATCTTTTTTTTTAAATCTGCTTATAATGTTATTGAATCTTGAAAATATCACATAATCTTTAATTTAATCGCAGATAACCTCCAACACTACTCAGGTAATTTTGAACTCAGAACACCCCAATGCTTCAGATAGAATCTCAATATACAATGGCTTAAATTGGTACATATGTCCCTTATAATAAAAAAGAAAAAAAAAATATTTGGTTGAATGATATAAAATCTAAACATATGTTTTTCCTTGCTTGATTAATTGGGTTAAAGTTCAAAGGAAATTAATATCAATTTTTCCTTGAATAAATATTTAAAAACATCAAACCTTTTAGTGGGCATGATTTTGGTGAAAATATGGATATTAATTCTAACTTCTTCGATGGGCGAGGATGGTGAAAAAAAAGCATCTTGAAAATCATTATTTGGAAAATCTTCTCTTATGTATTTTTATTTCTTCAGTTCTAACAAATATACCACCCAAAGCCAATCAGGAGCTGAAAGTGCTACATTAGGGAGAACATTGGGTAAATATTTCAAAAATTATCCCGATACTCAAAATTCTATTTCTATAAAGTTTCATATGCAATAAATTTACAATTGATGAGAAACTTTTGATTCCGATTTAAACCTTAAAGAACCTTAAAGGAACTCGAGCAAACTAGAGTAAATAAATCAACTAAATAGTATTCAATAAATAAAACAAAGATATTATCAACAAGGTACAAAAAGTGGATTTTTTTGCACGAGGCTAGCCCAGTTTGATGGTTACGTTGAGAGCAGAAAAAAAAGAATTTTCAATATTCAATATTCAAAACTTCCGAATTAAAGAAAAGTAAATAAAAAATTATTCATGTAAGATACATGTAAGATTTATTGAAGGTTATTTTATGATAATTTAAGTTAAGACCCGTAGAATTAAGTTAAAATTCTTAGGTTTGATTCCGATAGTATTAAACGGGACAATTAGTAAACGGATAGGAGGGAAATGTAACTAAAACTAGGAAAAGGTCACGAAAGCAAGATGATATACAACTTAAAATTTGATGTTTTTAAAAAGTTAAACAGCAAAGAATCAATGGAAAATGGACGCCAAGACGGTAAGACGAAGTTTACCGGGTCTGCTAGTTTGATTATAAATTTAAAATTTTGAGTGTAGAGTAGAATACCTCGCTTGCTTTTTCGGACCCTCATGGGAGGGGTTTAACCCCAAAACCCCCCCGTTCCTACGGCCATGATGTCAGATGTTTAGAATTTTATTAACATCTAATAACGTTCGAAAGAAAAAGGAAAATTTTCGAAAAACATGCAAAAATGTCCAAACATGACAACTTAAAAGCGCGTTTTCTCGAAATTATCATTTATGCACTTATATTTGAAATCAGCGGCTCCTTATAAGTCACATATGCCTCTTAAATTTTTTGAACCTCGGAAAAATGTTGATTGTGTCGCCTTGTGTAATTGATAAACCAAAAACCCACAATTAAAACATGATTCGGAATTAGTTGTTTTTCCTCAATTCAATCAAATAATTCTAATATTCTAATTTTGGAGATAAAATGTAAAAAAAATTAATTCAAGATTTCATGAATTTTATAAAAATAAAATTTCAAGTATTCTAGACATTACTAAAGAAAGTAAAAAAAAAAACGATTTTATACCATTTTTGCAAACTTGTTGGAAGAAATTAAAACGATTTGGTTTTTGCTTCAACATAATACAATTTTAAAGATTTCTAAATTTGTTGAAATTTCCGTAATATACAGAATGGGTAAAAGTAAACAAAACAAAGTATAAATCTTTTTGCAGAATTAAAACTCTCTTGATGTCATGGAGAAAGTTGATCTTTGATTGAACACCTAAATTTTTTTTTGTTTGTAAAATTTTAAAGTTTTGTTGAAAAAAATGTTCATCATATTTTCAAAAGTTATTTTAAACCAAATGCTGACAGAAAGAAAAGAACTTACTCTATGTCTGGAATTAGGGCACTCAGATTAATCAGAGTTAGTTCTTAATTTCTTTGCACCTCGGAAAAACTTGAATTCTGTGACTTTGTGCAATTTATCAAAATCCTTTTGATTGTGGAGTTCAGCATTTAGAAGAACAGGAATCACAAAATGAAGTTGGAGCTCATAAAGTGAAGTTGGAGCAGGGGGATAAGGTATGGTGACTGATCTTTCTATACGATATTTATTCTCAACAGTGCATAAATTAAATAAATTAAAAAAATACATTTATTGCTATTTCCCAATTCCTTTACATTTAACAATTTGCTCATTTAATAGTTATTTCTTAAAATTCGATCTTAAATCTTTAAAAAAGTAAGCTGAATGGATGAAACCTATAGTTACAAAACAAGGATCTAACTTTTATCGGTGGATAAAATCATTAAATTTGTTCTGTTTTTGATTTTGTTTGTTTTCTTTTTGATTTTAAATCGGACTTCTGAATTTAAATATTAATTTCCAATTTTAATTTCATAGTTTTCAATTCTCGATTGATTTTTCGAAACATGATTTCGCATTAGAATTATTAAATTATTTTTTTTTAATAATTGTTACCAAATTCTGAACCTGGGATAAATTTTCGAGGTTTTTGCATTATTTCTGATTCAAGATAGTTATTCTTCAATAATTAGAATAAACTGAAAGAACTTAACTATTCGGTTTGATGCAATATTTAGAAGAGCTTTAATTTATTGTTGTTATTTTTTTTAACGTTATGAAACGAAGGCATTTGGAACTTTTATTTGTTACGTTTATGATGTTTGTTATTTTTACCTTATTTGAAGTTTTTTGATATTTTACATCTTTTATAAAAATAGTTTTTTCGTTTCAAATCTTTTTGTCATTTTTGAGAACCTTTATTGTATTTTTTGTTATTCTTGTTAATTTAACAACATTCAAGAATGTTAAAACAAAGTTATGATGTTTGTCAGAAAATTTAATAAATCTTGTAAAAGCGAAAATATAATGTTAGAATATTAAAAAAATCCGTTCGATTTTGGCACATGTACCATTGTAGTGGATCTTAAACTGAAATGAAATGTCCCGAGGAACCTCATGTAGCAAAACATGTTTTGTTCAAATGAGTTCTTTTTAGGAACAGTTTAACAGAGCAACAATCTTTATTTCTTAAAACCCATGTTGACACCACCCTTAAAGTATTTTTTAACGTATATGTTTTAAATTTGAGAGATGGAAACATTGATTTTCGAAGTGTTTTAAATCTAAACTTAAAGTTTTACGATTTTCTTTTCCTCATCAAAAGGAAAATTTAGTAAGGTTATACTCAGGTCGCCAGATTGCCTGATTTTATGCGGGTTTGCCCGGATATTCAATAAAAAGTTTAAAAAAAAACGTCCGGCTCGGTTGCCCGAATTTCATTGGAAACTCCGGATATTGCCCATATTCATTCTCATTCTTATTCTCAAATCAAACTTTTAAAAGCAAATGGTGTTGTAATTTTTTTTATTCATGCTTTCAAATCGGAATTTTTTGAGCAAGTTTCATAAAAATAATTATGGAAGGTTTTTTGAAAGCCTGAAATACAATTTCAAATCTGCTGACAAATTTTAAATTTAGAAAAGGTATTTTTTAAAGTTTTTTTTTCTTGATTTTGAAGGAGTTGTTCCTTGGTTTTGACTATTAACTGTTTTGAAATCAAATGTACGGATTAAGCCAGGTTTTCAAATAAAATAGCCCGGATTTGTCCGGCCGGGATACGTGCTGCAAAAATTCTGGACTTAAGTATGGCTGATTTGAAGAGTTATTTCACCTACAAATTTAAATTTGTTTTTTAAATTCCATACCAACACTGTTGGTGTCTCATATTTTTCGAACAATCACCGAGTTTTTTTGAATTTTTTTTTTTCAAATTTAAATACCTGTCTGAAGCAAGGTTGACAAAAAATATTCTGTGTTTTTGCGAAAAAAAAAAATCAGAACTTCTGTAATTTAACCAAAATGGTTGAAGGTTTTCTGAAATGGAAAAAGCATTAATTTGATTGATTTGATTTACAAAATGGGTCATGTAAACATTTAACTTGAGGAAAATTAATAAAATTAACAATCATAATTAACAAGGTTGAAACCAAAGTTGACATTGACAAGACATTTTAATTTTTGATGCAAGATGTAACACAATGCAAATCAAAATGACACCTTGGAAATCTCGTTTCGATATGTTGGAATATGATTGTCTTGCATCACGCGTTTCTTGAAATTAAAATGTCATCCATTCAAACATTTATTTTTATAATTTCATTTAGTAAATTTTTATATTGTTTGTTTTACCCCTTAATGTATGCCTTTAAGGTTATAAAAGCTATATTGGCTTTTTATTATTTCAAACAAAACCGTTGGGTACTGCAATTGATGTATCATGCTTTATAACCTAATTGGTTTCTGAATTTCATCAAAACTGCAAATTTACATACATTTTTATTTGATTTTTCATTAAAATCAAAATTTATTGAAAGTTACCCCCTTTTCGGAGTACATTGACAATCGCATGCATTAAGAAAATCTAAAATTACTGAAGGAACCGTTGATTTTTTGCCTACGGCAATTTGATGTCCTATCAATTTTGAAGATAAAAAGTGTTGCATGTTACTCCAGTTAACGGTACAGCTTCACAAAAAACCAGAGGGCTTTACCAAAAGCTGTGGAGATATTAATCAATAGAAAACAAATGAGGGAAGTGATTGATATCTAAGTAATAAATTTATAACTTATAATTATAAATTTATAATTGATAATAAATTTATAAAGGAAATAGTCTTTACTTCTGTGGGTATGAAACATTACTTTTTAAGACTAAAAATAATTGGTTCAAGTTCAGGATACAATATGAAAAATATTCGAAATAATTAATTTCGTCTCAGATATTTCAAAAATTGGAAAATATGAATCCAGTCTAGAACAATGAATACAGAATATGGGTTTTTTCACATAAGTTGCAGAAAATGAAACTACACACAATTAGATGTACTTGATTGTACAGATTGTATACAGATTTACACGATGAGTCAGTTTTTGTTTATCTTAAAAAAAAATTGTAATTTGTGAAAAATTCAATGCTTAATTTTTATTCATTATTTTGTTTAAGTTGTAAAATAAAGAAAAAAATAATCCGAAAAACATTTCAGCCGATACGGTTGTTTGATTAAATTTAATTAAGTGGTGCTATGACTTATTTTTTCTGTGTAATAACGGCCAAATAACATAACACCTCACTCAAAAGATTCCGGTCGAATCCGACAGTAGCTTGTTATTTCTGACAAAGTTTCAGATGAGATAAAAGAAGAAAAAGATATGTAAAAGTCCTACCCGTGGCTTGGAATTTTTGGATTTCAGTTTTCCCTCTATGCAATGGTATGAGATGAGCATTTCAAAATGTTATCATAAACCAGTTAAATGTCTAATTGATTCATTTTTTCACATTCCGATGACCAATGGCACCAAGTTTTGCAAGAAAATGAATCAAGTAAGAGACAAGCATAAAAAGTTAAAACGGAAGTTTGGAACGAACAAAAAATTCTTTGAGCAAGTTTCATCAAAATAACCATAATCGGATTTTAAGCAGCTTAAAATGCCTGAAATTTTTACAATCAAGAGAGATTTTTTGTAGTTTGCTTGATAACTCACAATAGTTTTTACCTTTTTTCTCAATGCACTCCACTTCACGGTACCTTTCCAGATGTACCGGTATGTAGGTTAGACCGCTGCAAGCTTTGTATGGAAATTTCAAATTCTTAAATTTTTACACCTCCCATTACTTTTTTGGTTGTGTTTGCTGCCAGAAATAGCAATACAAATTTTGGAAACGATCCAGTCAGTCCTGAATTAGCGCAACGAGTTTTAATTTTGTATGGAAATTTGTATGGGAATACAAAATTTTTCATTTAAAAATCGCCAGAGATTTTCAAAATTTCTTTTTAAATTTTTGCGTTTTTTTCTGCTTATTTCTAAACTTTGTAACCGTAGGATGAAAAATCTCAAAAACTGCTTTGCATTGCCAGAGAATTTATTGATTTATATAACCATTGCAAAAACATTTCAAGCTATCATTAACAGCTCAAGCAAGCAAAATCCGTAATTTTTAAATACTTTTCAATGGATTCAGATTTTTATTTTGAATTGGTTATAACCATTTTCATGAAATTCTTAGCTGATGTCATGTTAGCAAAAAATGAAGCTTAAGAATAGTCAAAACCAAAAATCAAAGACCGGCTTCATTTTAGGTTTATTTGAATTTTCTGGATGTTTTAATGTGCAAAAATTTCTGTTTCCATACAAATTTCCATACAAAATTGAAACGCGTTGCGCTAACTTAGGAATCTACCAAATCATCTCATATTTCATACTGATGCTTGGGGACATAAAAGGCATCGAAAAAACGTATGGGAGCAAAAAGTCTTTTTTTGCAGTGGTCTAATGTAGGAGTTGTGGATTCTTTCGGATTTTTTGTGGAAAAAAAACTGCGATCTTTGACGATAGTAAAATGTGAATATTGAGAAAGCGAAATTTTTCCTGAAGTAAATTATGACAGAATCTTAAGCCAACTTAAATCAACACCTAATTGAGGGATGCCTTAAAGTTGACAAAATGAGCTAATATTTGTCAAGGTAAAAATCATCAGCACAAAAATATATGGAAATAAAAATCTCTGTGGAAAATCGAACCAATTTTCTCTGTACCCAAGCTTGTTATCACAAAAAAAAAGAAAATCAATCGCAATCTGCTGGAAAATTGAATTGTACCAAAACCAAACTCGATGGGGCGTGTGGTCCAATAATAGACAGATTATATTGCTGCAGAGAAATCGAACCCCGATCCCTGTCTGTCCGCGAAATTGAGCGAGCAAGCAAGTTGGGAATCAATTCTCTTAACTGGCTTAACCGGGCTCGCATCTTCAAGACTTCATCATGTCATGACTTTGAGTCTTTCCACTTGTTTGCTTTAGTTTTCCTTCAGCTTTTTCCGAAAACGTTTCCCAACTTTTGCCGGGCCCCAAAAACCGATCAACTCCATTTGCACACAAATGGTGCCAAAAGGTGGAAAGCTCTCT
Organism: Uranotaenia lowii; assembly: GCF_029784155.1. NCBI lineage: Eukaryota > Metazoa > Arthropoda > Insecta > Diptera > Culicidae > Uranotaenia > Uranotaenia lowii. Next base: position 315,088,072 of record NC_073693.1, read on the forward strand.
CGCTTCCTCTCTGAGGGCGGAAAATCCTATTTTCCGACTCAATGTCAAAGTTGTTCCTCTAAGATTGAGAAAATCAATATGTTTGCTTGATTTTCCGCCTTTTCGTGAGACTGTAAGATGGTTAGAAAGACCTAGAGCTGATTGAGGAACAAAGACCCTGGAACCAACTGATTGAATTGTGGTGCAAGGTGACACCCTGAAATTCGAGGAAAAGATACCGGAAAATGTATGTCTATGTGACAAGAACCTACATGTTTATTCCGATTGGGGGGAAAAATGTCACTTGTTTAGGAGAAACGGAAATCGTTTTATTTTCGCTGTTCGTGTTGGTCAAAATTTATACAATAAAAACTCCCTGAAAGCAAGTGTTCAAATAAGATACGAATGTAGCTTGACTGGATTTTATTGTGATGAAGAAATTTAATTTTAATATTCCGAATAATTTTAAACAATGTCATATACTATCATTCGTTTACTCCAATACTTGCAAGGTTTTTCCTTTTATTTACATTCAGAAATTTTCAACAAACAACTACTTTTTTCCCACGCTGCTCTTGTGCAACCATTCTCTTTTTTGATGAAAATAATTACAGCAACTCGAACAAAAGTATCGCAATAAATGGGTTCGCGTTATTGATATTGATGCAGTTCTGTTCGTTTTTTTTCTCTGCGGGGCGTTATTCGTTTGCAATCCTGTTTGAAAATCACTCAGCCCTTGCAAATTCACAAGGATCCTCGCACAAGCAGCAAATATACCTCCCAAAAAAAAGTTGAATCCACGCCATATGCAGGAATTGGGAGGGCACGCAAAATCAATAGCTTTTCATTCATTCTGGTTCATCTGTTTGAAGAGTGCACTCTCAATTGATGAAAACCGATCTGTTTGCTTTTTCGGGAAGCTCGGAGGAAAGATTGGTTCTGTGTGGGAGAATCATCTTCTGCTATTGATTTATTGAAACTGCATTTTTTTTATATCAAACATTAAATACCCTAATTATCCCTATAAACTCTAGAGAGCATGGGTGGTTAAGATTTTTACCAAAATAGCATTATTTTAAAGCTTCAGGTTTTTTTTCTTGTAACTAAATAAATTTTCAATTTAAATTTTTCAATTTGTTCTAAAAAATTATTTTTCAACTTTGATATCGGCTTCAATTTTTTTTCAGTTGTGTTTTTCATATTAAATATTGATTGTATTCTACTAAATGTCTGCAGACACGAATGCCACAATGAAAACGTATTTATTTTGCCTAATTCGAATAAAATGCTTTTTACATCTGTCGATGTTTCCGGAAAACGAAATCACCAACCAACGATGTTTATAAAATGCAGGATACTTCTCTTCATTGAAATATTTTTTATAAAACTCGTCAAGATCAACCTGATGAAATTTTTCCTTCAACCCTCTAAAACCCATACACGCATTTAGACGAGGTTTACTTTTATAGACACAAATCCAAATTAATTGGAATGGAAATGGAATTAACCCTAAAAATCCCTCGTCCCGACGGCCATGAAAAGGTCATCATTATTTTTACTTACTTTTCGTGCAGAATTGTCCAACAAATGTTAATCTTACAATTCACATCAATAAAATAAATGTTTGACACAAAGTTGTAAAAAAGTACAGCTACAAAAAACACACAGAAACAAGACTAGAAGAGCACAACACTTCAGACTGCCGAATATACAAAAAGTGATAAGTAAAAAAATCAAGAAAATAAAAAAAAATCAAGAAAATCAAGAAAATAAAAAAAAATCAACAAAATCAAGAAAATCAAGAAAATTAAGAAAATCACGGAAATCCAGAAAACCTAGAAAATCAAGAAAATTAGAAAATCGGGAATATCTAGAGAATAAAAAAAATCAGGAAACTGATAAAACCAAGATAATAAAGAACATCAAGAACGTCAAGAGAATCACGAAAATCAAGAAAACCAATAAATAAAGAAAATAAAGTAAACAACTTATTCAAGAAAATTGAATGAATATAAAAAAAAACACATGAAAATCAAGAATAAAAAAAATGTAGATAATAAAAAAAATAATCAAAATATCAAAAAACTGAAAAAAATAAAAAATTTGAAATAGTCAAGAAATTTAAAAAAAATCAAGAAAATCAAGGTACCTGAGATGTTTTTAAGCAGAAATTGAAAGTTAGCTCAAGAAAATCAAGAAAATCTAGAAAATGTAGAAAATCTAGAAAATCAAGAAAATCAAGAAAATCAAGAAAATCAAGAAAATCAAGAAAATCAAGAAAATCAAGAAAAACAAGAAGATTATCAAAATCAACAAAATTCCGAAAATCAAGATACTCAAGAAACTATAGAAAATCGAAAAAAAAACCAAAAAAACAAGAAATCAAGAGCATTTCAAAAATATCAAAAAATTTGAGAAAATTATGAAAATCAAGAAAATCAAGAAAATCAATAAAATCAATAAAATCAAGAAAATCAAGAAAATCAAGAAAATCAAGAAAATCAAGAAAATCAAGAAAATCAAGAAAATCAAGAAAATCAAGAAAATCAAGAAAATCAAGAAAATCAAGAAAATCAAGAAAATCAAGAAAATCAAGAAAATCAAGAAAATCAAGAAAATCAAGAAAATCAAGAAAATCAAGAAAATCAAGAAAATCAAGAAAATCAAGAAAATCAAGAAAATCAAGAAAATCAAGAAAATCAAGAAAATCAAGAAAATCAAGAAAATCAAGAAAATCAAGAAAATCAAGAAAATCAAGAAAATCAAGAAAATCAAGAAAATCAAGAAAATCAAGAAAATCAAGAAAATCAAGAAAATCAAGAAAATCAAAAAAATCAAGAAAATCAAGAAAATCAAGAAAATCAAGAAAATCAAGAAAATCAATAAAATCAATAAAATCAAGAAAATCAAGAAAATCAAGAAAATCAAGAAAATCAAGAAAATCAACAAAACCAACAAAATCAAGAAAATCAAGAAAATCAAGAAAATCAAGAAAATCAAGAAAATCAAGAAAATCAAGAAAATCAAGAAAATCAAGAAAATCAAGAAATTCAAGAAAATCAAGAAAATCAAGAAAATCAAGAAAATCAAGAAAATCAAGAAAATCAAGAAAATTAAGAAAATCAAGAAAATCAAGAAAATCAGGAAAATCAAGAAAATCAAGAAAATCAAGAAAATCAAGAAAATCAAGAAAATTAAGAAAATCAAGAAAATCAAGAAAATCAAGAAAATCAAGAAAATCAAGAAAATCAAGAAAATCAAGAAAATCAAGAAAATCAAGAAAATCAAGAAAATCAAGAAAATCAAGAAAATCAAAAAATCAAGAAAATCAAGAAAATCAAGAAAATCAAGAAAATCAAGAAAATCAAGAAAATCAAGAAAATCAAGAAAATCAAGTAAATCAAGAAAATCAAGAAAATCTAGAAAATCAAAAAAATCAAGAAAATCGAAATATTCAAGAAAATTAAGAAAATCAAGAAAATCAAAAATTAACAAAAAAATTAAGAAAATAGAAAAAAATCAAAAAAAATCAAGAATATCAAGAATATCGAGAAGCGTCGACAAGTGGATGCAGTCTACTTTGACTTTAGTAAGGCTTTCGACAAAGTTCCTCATAGACTCGCCATTGAAAAGCTGGTTCACATGGGTCTTCCCCCTTGGATGACCGAATGGCTTCAATCGTATTTAACCGATCGAAGAGCGTTTGTCAAGATCAATACATCACGTTCGCGTATTTTTTATTTGACCTCAGGTGTCCCGCAAGGCAGTATTCTAGGCCCTTTAATTTTTGTTCTTTTTGTGAACGATCTGGCTTTCCGTTTGAAATCCTGTATGCTGCTATATGCTGATGACCTTAAGATCTACAAAATAATCTCATCGGTTCTAGATTGCCACGCTCTTCAATCTGACATTGACGAGCTTCTCCTGTGGTGCTTGGAAAATGGGATGCAGTTGAACATAAAAAAATGCAAGTCCATAACTTTTAGTCGCCGTCAGTCCAATGTCTGTTTCGAGTACAGTATCAACGGTACCAGCATCGAACAAGTCAGCTCCATGAACGATCTGGGCGTCATCGTAGATAAAAAACTAACGTTCAGCGACCATATCAGTGCCATCACAGCGAAGGCTTTCTCTGTTCTTGGATTCGTGAGGCGCAATTCACAATCTTTTCAGGATGTATACACTCTTAAAGCTGTGTACTGTTCCTTGGTGAGAAGTGTATTGGAGTACGCCGCTTGCGTGTGGGCTCCTTACCATACATCTTGGAGTCTTCGAATCGAAAGAGTGCAGCGATCATTCATTCGTTACGCTCTTAGGTCACTTCCGTGGAACGACCCCATCAATCTTCCGGATTATGAGAGTCGGTGCGTGTTGATCAATTTAGAAACCCTCTCTTCCAGACGTGTAAAACTAAAACGGCTTTTTGTGTTTGATCTGGTTACCGGCAACGTGGATTGTGCAGCTCTACTTAATGAAGTATGCTTTCTTGCACCATCCAGACATCTACGAGGAAGACAACTTTTAGCGCTAGGCATGCACCGCACTACTTACGGGCAGAATAATCCTCTGACCAGCTGTTTTCAGTGTTTTAATGTTGTGAACAATTTGTTTGATTTTACTGTGTCCAAAACGATGTTTAAACATAGGATTAAGAACCTTAGATATTAAGATCAGTCTGTAGGATATTTGAATCCAAGACGGTGTGTGAAATAAATAAATAAAATCAAGGAAACCAAGTAAATCAAGCAAAATAAAGAAAATCAATGATATCAAGCAAATCGAGACAATAAAAAAAATCAAGAAAATCAAGAAATCAAGAAAATCAAGAAAATCAAGAAAATCAAGAAAATGAAAATCAAGAAAATCTTGAAAATCAAGAAAATCAAGAAAATCAAGAAAATCAAGAAAATCAAGGAAATCAAGAAAATCAAGAAAATAAAGAAAATCAAGAAAATCAAGAAAATCAAGAAAATCAAGAAAATCAAGAAAATCAAGAAAATCAAGAAAATCAAGAAAATCAAGAAAATCAAGAAAATCAAGAAAATCAAGAAAATAAAGAAAATCAAGAAAATCATGAAAATCAAGAAAATCAGGAACATCAAGATTATCAAAAAAAATATAAAAAAATCAAAAAAAATATGAATATCGAGAAAATCAAGAAAATCATGAAAATCAAGAAACAAGAAATTCGAGAAAATCAACAAAAACAAGAAAATCAAGAAAATCAAATAAATTGAGAAAATCAAGAAAATCAAGTAAATGAGAAAAATTGAGAAAATCAAGAAAATCAAAAAAAATCAAGAAAATCAAGAAAATCAAGAAAATCAAGAAAATCAAAAAAATCAAGAAAATCAAGAAAATCAAGAAAATCAAGAAAATCAAGAAAATCAAGAAAATCAAGAAAATCTAGAAAAATAGAAAATCAAGAAAATCAAGAAAATCAAGAAAATCAAGAAAATCAAGAAAATCAAGAAAATCAAGAAAATCAAGAAAATCAAGAAAATCAAGAAAATCAAGAAAATCAAGAAAATCAAGAAAATCAAGAAAATCAAGAAAATCAAGAAAATCAAGAAAATCAAGAAAATCAAGAAAATCAAGAAAATCAAGAAAATCAAGAAAATCAAGAAAAACAAGAAAATCAAGAAAATCAAGAAAATCAAGAAAATCAAGAAAATCAAGAAAATCAAGAAAATCAAGAAAATCAAGAAAATCAAGAAAATCAAGAAAATCAAGAAAATCGAGAAAATCAAGAAAATCAAGAAAATCAAGAAAATCAAGAAAATCAAGAAAATCAAGAAAATCAAGAAAATCAAGAAAATCAAGAAAATCAAGAAAATCAAGAAAATCAAGAGAATCAAGAAAATCAAGCAAACAAAGAAATTAAAGAAAATCAAGAAAATCAAGAAAATCAGTAAAATCAAGAAAATAAAAAAAAGAAAATCAAAAAAATTAAGAAAATCAATAAAATCAAGAAAATCAAGAAATTCACGAAAATCAAAGAAATTAAGAAAATCAAAAAAATCAAGAAAACCAAGAAAATTAAGAAAATCAAGAAAATAAAAAAAATCAAAAAAATCAAGAAAGCAAGAAAATCAAAAAAATCAAGAAATTCTGGAAAATCATGAAAATAAAGAAAATCAGGACATTAAAAAAAAAGACTAAAAATCGAGAAAATCAAGAAAATCAAAAAAAATTAAGAAAATCAAGAAATTCAAGAAAATGCATAAAAACAAGAGAATCAAAAAACCAGAAAAATCAAGAAAAACCAAGAAATCAAGAAAATATAGAAAATCAAAAAATCATGAAAATCAAGAAAATCAAGGAAATAAATAAAATGCAGAAAATAAAAAAAAATCAAAAAATCAAGAAAAAACAAGAAAATCAGGGAAATCAAGAAAATCAAAAAAATTCAAGATAATCAAGAAAATCACGAAAATATTGAAAATTAAGAAAATAAAGAAAATCAAGAAAATCAATAAAATCAATAAAATCAGGAAAATCAAAAAAATCAAGAAATACAAGAAAATCAAGAAAATCAAGAGAATCAAGAAAACCAAGATAATCAATAAAATCAGGAAAATCAAAAAAATCAAGAAAATTAAGAAAAACAAGAAAAACAAGAAAA
>NC_073693.1:315095175-315119166 GCF_029784155.1 Uranotaenia lowii
TGGCTGAATGGATGAATCCATGATGCGGGTGGATTGCAGAACGCTGGTGTTCGCGGTGTTTCCTTCCAACTCCTTGATCCGGTCTAACATGCTGGCCTTGGCATCGTAGTAACGGGTGGTGAAGTCCAACCTTATACCTGGACAAGCGCCTTCCTTCGACGAATACTCTTCATGAGTTTCTACATCCATGATAGCATCGTTGACCTTGTCCCATAACTCATTCAGCTTTTCCAACCTGACTTGGATTTGCTGAACAGATGTAACCTCGCCCAAAGTGTTCGCAAACGCGGTTAGTGCCTTGAACATCTCCAGCATTGCCTTCAATCTGGTTTGGAGATTCCTCAGCGGTGGGTTTCTGGTAGACGATTGGGCGCCGGAAGTAGCCATGGTTCTCGGTTAAACGGATTCACGCAGTGGTACACAGTGATAAAATGACAGGTGAGTATTTGTACTACGAACAAGCTTCGGCAATGAACATACACTGTAGAGCTTAACTTACTTTAAAGAAACTAAAGTTGCACTCCTCTACAGGTATCGATCGACTCCCGAAAGCCTTGGCGTACTACGCGTGCGTTGCCTTCAAACGTGGATTTTCCTCAATATTATTCGCGATTGGAATGGTTGCCCTCAGATCAGATTTGAATTCAGGATACAAACGGGGAAAATACGATGTAGTATTCAGATTTGAACAAGCTTCGGCAAAGGACATATACTGTAAGCTTAATTTACCTTAACAAAAATAAGGCTGAACACCTTTACAGGTATGCACGTCCTAGCCGCAAATTTCGATACGAGGAAATAATTTCACGCCTCGGTTTCCGTGTGAAAATTTTCTTGAAGCCAACTCGTTCGTACCCTCGATACCAAACAGAATAGCAGGATGGATGATGGGAAATAATGGCGATGTAGTATTTGCAGTCTATTAAGCTTCGGCAGGACGTATACTGTAGATTCTACTAACCTGACCGAAAAACTCGTTGCATGGATTCAATTTTAAAAATTATTTGAATCTAAAATTTTGCTGACCAGTGTATTTATGCTGTGTTGCACTCAATCGCTATAGTGCATTCGTGTGCCCCTTGCATCAATCAATACCAAAGCCGAAAACTCATTCAAACATATAACGGTAGGTACATGGTGGTGTTCGTGAGATTTATGATTGTTGTTTAGTCTCGTGTTGGAACCAGCACCGGCTGGTTCGTTCTTTGCGTCGGGTTAAAAAGTTTGCGACTCACCTAACGGTTGTGCTGTGTCCGGGAATTTAAAGTTGTGCGGGATGAATCTGGCCAGTCGATGACAAACGGGTGCTAAAACTTAGCACAGAAGTGCTGCTGCCGAAGGGGATCTCCAGCTGCTAGAGGTATGATAGTGCGTTGTGTGTTGGGCTGACCTTGACCGTGAAAGACAATGGCGCACGGCAAGTGATTGATTGAGCCGTACCTTCTTGGCTCGGGGCAGGGTGGATTAAACCAGTCAGTTGATGTGATGTTCTGTGTGCTGTGATGTTAATTGATTAACCAATGAAAACCAAAAACCAGATGATTTTCATTCCTGGAGTGTGAAGAAATTGGTCAATCTATCGTCGTTGGTGTTGATGATGCTGATCAGCGCTGATGATGATCATCAGAGATGGTGATGATTGGCCGCGGGATGATGATGATGAGCAGTGAGATCGATATATGATATCACTGCTGCTGGTGATGTTAGTTCCAAGTGCCTTGTTGGAGTATTGGTGATATTCCGGTAGAGTTGTCGTAGTGACGTCGATGTTGATCTTGTGGGTTGATGGGGTTGGTGAGAATCTCCAATTCTCATGGGTGTGGATGCGGAATGGTAAACAAACGATGTAGTATGCAAAAAAAATCCTAGCAATTGGCTGAACATAAACTGTTCTCGGGTAATTTACCTGGAGAACCGTTTTCAGCGGCTCGATTGCTGGATACCTGCTACCTCGACCGACGAATTGGGTGATGTGGATATTACAGGTCAGTTTGGTGCAACGTTGTGGTTCCGAAGTGTGTGGAAGTTGTGCTAAACGCAACGTTTTGTTTGTTGCAAACGGCGATAGCTAAACTTCTTTGACGGCGGCAAGCGAAGTGTAGACCTACCAACGGGTTTCGTGAGCTGGTGATCGTAGGTGATCGCTGCTACTTTGCGAGTTGAAACGCGCACCTGGTGTCGGGTTTCCGAGTCTCCTTCTCGGGGAATATCCGTCGCAATGGCGATAATAAATTGTACCTCCGTGGTGTGTTTCGGTTGGGCTTGTTGATCCGGCCGATGGACCAAAATGTTGGGGTGCGGGATACCTTTGTGGACTGTATTTTTTGTTGGGGGATCCCTTGATTGGGTGGAGCTATTGGGTCAGCTCTTTCGACGATTGTGACTTGGTTATCAAAACACTGACTTGGATTTTTACACTATTTATTCACAAGTCACAGGTAAGTTTTTGACACAATTTATTCAACGCGGGTTTTACGGAAAATCAACGGTTTACTTAAACATTTATTTTTACTACGACAACATTTAACAAACTACTATTCTAAATCAACCTCTGTTCCAATGGCGGTTTTTCTTAAGACTAAGACTGGATACAATACAAAATTTTGGCTTCTTTTTTGGTAAAGGACAAACATAGTCCACAATCATTTTACTCCTTCTAATCAGCTGTTCATTAGAGATGCTGACAGTTGCATCTCGACATCTTTGAACCGTCCTTCTTCATTAATGATCCAGGGTCGTACGAAGGGTTATTGGTTTAGCCTGACATCGCTCTCTAGTAATCCAACAACTATAAAATTGGATGATATTCGACACCTTATTCGACATACTGAAAAATGCAAGGAAGCGCTAGTTTTTGCCCTCAAACTATGCAAACCGTTGCCAGTGACAATATTTGCAGCTTCTTTCATTGAACAATTCTTTCAAATGCACCATCTGATTACTTGCAACTTGGTTGCCCTGCTGGTTGCAGAGAGAACAATAAGACTCGCGCGAAAAATTGAGCAAAATCGTCATCAGAATCTACAAACATGAAGGACTTGTTTTTATGTCCGATTCAATCCAACTTCAAGTAGCCATTTTTGCGATCTTTAACCTATTTGTAGGAATTGCGATTTGCAGTAACGTTTTATCGACTTGAACTGTGATTTCTAATACGATATTTTTGCTGGGGAGTTCTGTATATTTCCTTAAAATAACCATTATGTTCGCAAAGAAGGTATCTTTAAACAATGATTCAACTTATCGAAACATGAAAACACTAAATTAACATGTAAAATTAAACAAGTTTGAGCACTGATATTTGAAACAAAAAATTAAATATTGTTTAGAAAAACAATTCAATGTTTAAGAAAAATAAGTTTTCAAATGAAAATTTGAGAAACAAATAACAAATTAAACTTAAATACAAAACCAAGAATCAAAGTAACTGTTAAAGCAAAATCAGGAGTTGCAAGATTTAAAATATACAATCCCAATGTTTACTTCAATTTCATATCTTGCTGAAAATTTGAAAATAAAAATTCTATTTTAAAAAAATGAATACAGTTCTCATCAGCTTACTCAACTAACATGAAATCATAATAGATATGATAATCAAAATCGAATATTCAGATATTTTCAATAACCATCGTAAACAAGTTGGTATTGAGTGATTTTCAATCATTCATTTTTTTTTTTCGAACACAAACACACACCGGATTTCAATGAAACTTGATGTTTCCTCGAAGAGATTCCTTTTTCTTAACTCTAAGCGTACATCTTTCGAGGATATGATGGCTAGCATCTTACAAATACTTAAACCACCAACCCACAGAAAGTGTACTATGTATGCCGTGACCGGGATTTGATCTCATACCCGTTAGCTTAGAAGACTTGAAGGCTATCCTCTACGCCACGGGCTGCGGCATTTTAGTCACATTGATTACGATTTTTCCATACAAACATCCGTCCAAAAAAGAATGAAATCGGCTGCTGGACGATAATGAACGTCGTTTTATATCTGGCACCATTTTTGATCACGTCAACTGATTTTGACGAAACTTGGCATGGTACTGGATCAAACATTTTTGCATCTTTCGACCAAATTTCAAGCCTTTTCAATGAAAATTGTCAATGTCAAACAAGTTTCGAAAATAAAGAAAGAGTTTCTCAAAACTTAAAAAAAACCATGAAACTGATTTGAAAAGATTCAAAAGATTTGAACATTCCAATTTGTTGAATCTTTGTTGTAAAATCTGGAAAAAGATAAGATAAAAAAAAACATAAATATCATAATGTTAAGAGAATGACTCAATGAAATTCTCGAATCTACTATTAGAATTTTTCAATGATGAAAATAAATTACATCTTGTCGTCAGGAAAATAATAAAAGTTATCAGGATGTTAACTTAAATAGAGTTTAATTTTTAAATATAAGTACCTTACTCAACGAATTCAATGAAATTAAAAAAAATTCAATTATTTAATTTTGTCGATAAGCATAATTTAAGCAACCAAAAACATTTTTCTTTTTTTTTTTTCAAATTGATTTCCGGAAAAAAAAGATATCGAGTGTAAAAATCAACGCAACTTATGATAAAATAGATATAATTAATTTTGAATTATTAGTATTCATACTTATCTACTCATTTTCATTTAATAATATTTAATTCATTTCTATTTCCAGTAAAGCTTGAGATAGTATTAAACTTCTAATATTTCTCAAAGTTTTCCTTCGCTTTCATCAATGTTTATAATTTCAACTAAACCCGGCGTTTTTCCACAATTTGTATTATAAAGTCTTCTAGTGCATTTAAGTAAACATGAATTTATCCATGAATTTCACTTTCTTACACATATTTAGAGTTTTAAGTTAGTGCAAAAAACCTTAAAATTGTGCAAGACTTTTATATTTAATTAAAATGAGAGAAAGTTTTGAATGTAATATATTCAAATTAGAAAAAAAATCCCGCCACCGTAAAAGCTCTAACCTTCATTTTAAATGTAGTAGTCCGTATTTTGAATGATTTATCAACCTACATTATCTTGAAAAACAAAAGACAATTCAAAGTGCGCTTAGTTTTTTTTCGAGCGAGCGATTTCTTTATGAAAGTTTGAAAAAATATATCAACGCCGCTGATACGTTTCAATATCAAAATAAAAATGTTTGTCCTCACTTTCTTCTCAATTTTTTGTTAATATTGGATTCTGAATAGCTGATGTTCTAAAATATGAAATCATATGACCACATTTTTCTAGGTTTAATAAACTTACTGTTAATTCAGCCCTCAAAAATTCTGTTTAAGTTTTGCAATGTTTTTAAAAACAGCTTACATATATTAAAGAAGGGTTGCCAGATAAACTGGTTTTAGGTGGGTTTGCCCGTATATTTCATACAAAATATGACAAAAGTCCGGTCTGACAAGGTTGCCCGGATGTTTTTGAAACAAGCCCAGATTTGTTCACTTTTTTTGCCTAATCAAACAACAACACAATAAATTGTGTTGCAACATTTTTTTATTTATGCGTCCACAACAAAATTTTTTGACCAATTTAAGAAAAAATTGAAAAGTTTTTTGAATGCATAAAATACCGCAGACAAAAAAAATGTTTTCCAGTTTTTTTTTCTTAATTTGTTTTGAGTAATTTCTGAGTTTTGACCAATTTTGCCTGGATAATTCCCGGATTTTTGAACTATATTCTGAAATTATACGCCTGTGTTTTGCCAGGATTTCAGAGAAAATAGCCCAGATTTGTCCAGACCGCTTACGTGCTGAAAATTTTCTAGCAACCTTGTTATAGAGTAAAAGGCCCCTGAATGATTTTAGGTGCTTCCTTACGAATTTTAAAACTGTTGAAAAACTATTTCAAACAGGCTACACCCAACATAAATGTGTTCAACATATTTAAGAAAAATAATACAAGTTCAGAAGGGAGAGTTAATTTGAAATCGATGAATCAAAATCCAGAAAAAAAATCGGTCAGGGGCAATACAAAATGGAATTTAGAGTGCTTGTTCCGAAAATCTCAGTATTCAAGCCAGTTTTAATTTCTTTTCGGAATCGATTTAAATAACATCATAAAATGGTAAGGCTACAGTGTAGGTACTTCTTTGAGTTAAAATCTATCACCTCAAGGTGTGATATGGCCCATAGACGTATACCACGTAAACTACAAATTGAACATTTTGAAAATAATCATGAGACGGAAAGATATTATTCAAATGAAATCAATAATCACAAACCTTCAATCAATTAAAACCCTTTCAGAAAGCTGGATTTCAAATTCATGTAAGGAATTGAATAATTGACATTAAAATTAATTTAAGCGAAAAAACAGGATTAGAGGAGAATGGGAATGCTTGATCCCTTTTTCTTGTTTTCATCATATCTTTTTTTTAAATTTTGCAGGTCGCCGACTTTAGCATTTTCCGACAGCGTGTAATTTCAAATTCATATGCTGTAAAATTTGGATCGATAAAAAAATCACGGTGCCCTAAGCTTTGGCAAAAGTTATGGACAATATAAACATTAAATTTCCATAGACTTTTTGGTCATATTAGTTTTTATTTCCTGTCAGACAAAAAGAATTTCAAAAGTTTGTCTACTATCCTATAATGATTGCATACTTTAATGTGTCTTTTTAATTTTAAGATAATACACTTTTTTGAGTCCTTTTTATCAGAAAATTGTTGGATTTATATTAGTTATTGGATTAAAATTAATAATTTCGTGCATAGCAATGATCAACATCCAATCAGAAGAAAAAATATATTCTTTGGACTCAAGAGATCAAGTGAACCCATAACATACATTTTGGAAAACCTTTATTTTAACTTTTATTTTAACTTTTGGAGAGTAAGAAGTTTACTATTTCCTTGGAAATATGGCATTGAGGATTTAATGTTATACCAAAAGATTGACATATTGAAATAAATATTTATATCGTAATTTTTTCGTGTGGGAAACATTTTAAAGTGAAAACAAAGATCTTCCAGTCACATTTTGTTAAATTTTTTCAAACAAAGCTCAACAACTCAAGTAATAATTAATCAGTTTTTTTTTTCAGATAAAAGGTGTGTTGTTTTATACTATTTGTAAAATTTTTCTTAATCGTTTGATCAATGAAAGACAATACAGTTCCGAGATACAGCTGAGGAATCAAGTATCCTCATTCTCCCCTGAAGTTGAAGAATTATTTTCAAACTTATTAAAGCTTAAAAAGAGGATTAAAACATATTCTACATATAAACTTACCGAAGTTTTGAGACAAAATTGTCATTGAAAAAAATGAATATCAAAGTAAAAAAATTGAAGAGTACACTCTAACTTTTGAATCTAAGGTTGAATTTAAATAAAAATTAAGGTCTTTTCGATTTAAATTACAAAATTGAAACCGGTTTCGAATTCAGCTTTTCACAACTTCGATTTGAATTCTGGAAAAAAACATCCAATTGCAATATTTAAATTAATTATATTTCGTTCAAATCAAGACTCAAAACTAAAACAAAAAAAAAAAATATCAAGCTCATCTGTCAATGAGCTTGATAACAAAAAATGTGGCGTGTTTTTGGCTTTATAAAATTTGCTCAAATAATTTCGTTTTGTAGGTATTAATGAAAAAAAATTAACATTACAATTTGTTTTTATATTTATTCCAATTGCCAAATGAAGTGAAAAAGTTCGATCAAAATCAGGACATTTTTCAATGAAATCCGGGCAATCTGGACAACTGAGCTCTTTGAAGCCCTTTGTGCCTTTTTTACGCAGTCTTCCATCTTTTTGTTTCTTTTGACTTTTCATTTCAAATATCAAAAATTGTCAAAAGCGAAAAAACACTTTTTAATTATTTTGACATTGTCACCATATTGTTTCTGGTTTATAAATTTTTGACTCTATTGCTTTTTCTGGCTCTGACGATTCAATGATCTTTCCTTTCTTGTTTAATTTTTTGATTTGTTAAATTTTCACCTTTTTTTGTTTTTTTTAGGGGTTTTTTAAACTTTTTTTGTTCTTCTCATCAAATTTAACGTTCTTAATATTGATTCTATTAGGTATTATATTGATTTTTGAGGATTGTTTTTCACTCTCTGTTACTGCGTTTATTTGTGTTTTTGATGTGAACTAACTTGATATGGTTTACTCGTTTGACTCTTTAATGTACTAACTGAATTTGATTTATTTTCACAATGTCACCGGTTTTTATCTATTTTTACTTTTTTGATTGTTTTAAGTTTCTCATTTCTCATTATGCATTCAGTAAATCGATGTTATATTGCTTTTCTCAAAGTTCATTGCTCTTTTCAAATTTGTTAGTACTCTTGGTTCTCTTGACTTTTCATATCTTTCTTTCTTTACTTTTTTTTTTATTGACTCTCTTTATTTCTTCGACTATTTTGGCCAACTAAATTGGCGATGTTTGTTGACTGTCTTTTTGTCTTACATTTATCTTAGACTATGCGATTATCGTACTGGTTTATTTATTTGTTTTTTTTATGGCTCGTCACACTCCCCCACACCAAAAAGCTGGAAATATACACCCGGGTAATGTGCACTTAGGTAATCTGCATGTCTGACAGCAATCAGGTAAAAATAAATTTAAAATACCTGATACCTTAGCTGTGAACTAAAGCTCTTCTATACATTTGAACTTATCTATTTGGTGTGCTTTTTTTAATGTTCATTATTTGATGTGAATGATATATTTTTACTTCAACCATTCTATATTTTGTTTTTGGATCACCGCTTTTCTTATTTATTAAAGTTTAAATTTTGTCGAAAACTATTGTTCGGCAACCCTATCAGAAAGCGCGTTGCGGTGTAGTAGCTATTTATGCCTTGTTAAAAGTGATGGCGGTCGGTTTGACGACGGTTTTGTTCCACCAAAACGCCAGTTGCCAACGCCTCTTCACAAATACGAAAATGTGCCGCTTAAGCGCGTTCTGGTCGTCGTCGTCGTCAACGCTCAAAGGACCTTCCATTGCAAAGCCAGGAGGATTTTGCCGGTGGTTTTCTGGGCTACCATAATTTTAGGTTTGGAACTAACGTAGGGGATCAGTTTTTGGATATTTGTAAAAATAAGCTGCTACTGGCAGAAAATTTGAGGTTTGAAATTGAATTTAAGCTTTAACCAAATTTGGAATATTCTTTATATTTTTTTTAATGAATTGAACAAATGAACCAGTTCTGACCAAATATTGCAAAACAACGGTACCGACAGCTGACGAAGACATTGGCATCCTGGCTTTTCTGCTTCGCCTTTTTTTGACTGAAAAGGCCATCATGATGAGGTCACGAAAAACGCTGCAGGTTTCCTGACTGAATTTCTAGCTTGAGGAGGAAGCTCCAAACCAGAAAGAAGCCACGCTGTGCGACCGGAAGGTCAATGAAATTTTAATGCAGTCGTCGTTGTCGGTTGATTGTCTGCTCCCGAATGGGATTTTAGCTTGTCACCACACACGGCAACCATGACGTCAGGGTAGGGTGGCAAGGTAACGTACATATTTACATTTTCGACGGACGATTCATTTGATTGATGACGCAACACTTTTTAACTAGTATTGTTTTTAGTTCGAAATAATCCCAACAAGATTATGACATAAAGCCTTATCATAAACTTGAAAGAAGTCAACGAAACTAAAGCTAATTCAAAGCAACAGAACTATGAAACGTCTCCATTCATTACAACCTTTCTGAAGCTCGGTGCCAAACTAATTACACATTGTGAACGTGTATATTATTCTCGCTTAGTCTTTTGAGAATGGATAGAAAAAATCCTTTCCACTAGCTCACAAACTGAAAGGAGACAACCTCGTGAACTACATCCTAGAAGAGGCAAAGCAGGATACCAGCAACAAGGTCAGAGGCAATCCTGGCAACTCGTAGTTTTCCCCGTTTATTCCCATTTGGCAACGATTCAAGAACCACATGCGTCCTACCATCATTGCCACTACAATCACTGCCCCTAAACAGCATCAAGTGGAAGCCGTGGTGGAAAAATCGTTGACCGGATTATGGGTGGTCGTATTTATATCCCTACATAGATGTCTCCATAATGTTGGAATGCCGTTTTGTTTTTTATTTTATTTTGTTTTCTAGCCCAAATTGTTGGCTAGCAATTTGTTCGATAAATTGCTCTTCGGTAGTTACAGTATTACGCAGAGACTTATTTTTAATCTTCACTTTATAATTTCAACTGGTATAAAAAATGTATACATCACTTATTATTCCATCGATTCGAAATGAGATTTTAAAAAAATATCAAAAACATTAAAAACGATGCGGAAATCGGCAGCTTACTTGAATCTTTTTGCTCATCTTTAGTTGTTATGGCTTTTGCAGTATTTGAAGATATCTACAACTTCTAGATTTAATCCCTCAATTTTTTTTTATTTAGTACAAATGCGCATGTTTCACGTATTGAATGTTCCGATAGTTATAAAAACACTATAAAATAACCTTCATTTCCCAAATCGTGTAGTTTTCAACCCAATTTTAGCTGCGTACTGTTGTTTACATCCAAGTGACCGAAGCTGCAGGGATAAGACTTTACCTTCTTCGCAGTGGAAATCGTTTGGAAAGGATTATTCCAGGATCGTGGTTTACCCACGGGTAGAGTGGCTCTCGACGCCGAATGAGCTATTCGAGTCGGAGTAGGATGACGTCTTCGTCGGGAATGATCCGAATAATTGCGTTTAGTCCCGCGCGTGTGCTGTGCCAGGCGCCAGTCTAGGAAAACCCGCTCTCGACCGGCACACGGCGGGCACAAAGGTGGGTAACCTCGAATCCTGGAGATAAGTGGTCGGGCTCCGAGTCGTTAGAGGAGAGATCAGGCCTTTAGTCAACAAGAGAAGGGGTATAAGTGGTCACGTCGAGTCATTACTAGAAGAGTTCAGATCTCGAGTCGCTAGAGGAGAGATCGGGCCTTGAATCGTGCAAAGGAGAGGTCAACCGCGAGTCGATGCGAGGAGGGATCAGATCTCGAGTCGTTAGAGGAGAGATCACGCCTCGAGTTGCAAAGAGGAGAGGTTTATGTGGAAATCTAGAGTCATTGCAAGATATCGGTTTTCAAGTCGTTGAAGAAGAGTTCAGACGCCGAGTCCTAAGGATGAGAGGTTTTGCTGAAAATGATCTCGTTGATGAGTATACCCTTTGAGCGCACTAGCACGAATAGACCTCCCACTATTGAAGCATAGTTCATGTCAAACAGTTAGAGGTGTGAACCAGGTCTGTGGCTCCATGTCCATGGACCCAGGATTGGGGGAACGCGGTGGTTCGCCGTGCCTTGGAATACAATCCGTAAACCGGAATTTACCACCTGAGTAATAAACTAATAAAAAAAGTGAAGTAAGCGTTGTCATTTTTTGTCATTTTTTGCCAAAAAATCTGAAAATCGTGACCTTACTCCCGAGCAAAGGAAACGCATTGTGTACAAATGGGACACTGTGAGTGGTCTTTCAATCAGAATCCTAGCTACGGAAGAAGGTTGAGTGTCGGAACGGTTCAAACAACGTTGAGAAAGTATAGTGAACAGCGAACCTGGCCCTGTTGACCCTACAATAGACTAGAAAATCAGGGATTACAAAAAACGGCATCCTTCGGCATCAGTACGGGATGTGTCTAAGAAACAAGGTACCTCATCGATTAACGCTATCCATGTCAAAGAGAAATTGTACTTTAGACCATTCATTGGAAGCAGAACTAGCCAAAAGAGGAGTTACAAACAGGCTAAATCCGTGAAACCGAGGGCTCGGAAATTCTGCGACAAACTTATTACCAAGGAATCGGCGACTCGACTATAAAACTCTGATAGTACCACAATTTTATACCTCACCAAGGAAAAGGCCCAGCAAACATTTATGATGGTATAACGCAGGAACAATAGAATTATTCAAACAAATATAACAGATAAAAAGATTGTACTAAACTTACCAAAATAGCATATAGCTACAAAAGTGGAGGCGATATATCTACAATGACAAGATTCCAACGATTTGATTTTCCAAAAAAATGCAAAATAAACGAAAAAAAATGTCCTCGACCGAGATTTGAACTCCAGTCCTCCGAGTTCGCAGTCCGGTATCTTACCACGATGCCAACTCATCAGTTGATTTGGTACACGCTATAGCTCTATAGATGAGATTTTCTTTTTACGAACCGGTCAAAGGAAGAAACCGGAGAGAGTGTCAATTGAAGGACCGCCCATTTATCGTAAATCAGTTCGCTCAAATCGTAAATGTCGAATTGGCATATTCTCAACTTTTTGGAGACATATTTACGAATTGATTAAACTGCTATCCGATTCAATTTTTTTAGGGCAAAGCTTGTTTACGATAGTGATTGAAAATGTCTTAATATTCGATTTGGATTATCATTTCTATTACGATTTCATGTTAGCTGGGGGATGTTCCTGCATCAGTGAAAACCATTTACAATGAAATATTCGGTAAGAAGGTTATGGTGTGGTAAGCCATATTCGAATGCGGTAAAATATCTCGTCCATTTATAAACAAAGAAACAATAAATGGCAAAGTTTACGTTCAAGAATGTTTACAAAAAAGGTTGCTACTCAGAGTAAAAGAGCATAACAATCATACAATCTTTTGGCCTGTTCTCGCTTCGTGCTACTACTCTAAGGATGCATTAAAGTATTTGGTATGAAGTTTACAAGGTCACTTGTTGACAAGCGCCGATGTGGTCTAGCGGATAGGCTGGTGCAAGTCTGGTATTGGCATGCCAGGCATACTGGGTTCAATTCCCGGTATCGGCAAGAAAACTTTTGGGTTCGAATACTGTAGGTAGTTAACAGATAAGATGTGTTATAACGGACTATATAATAAGAATGTTGAATCAGTTGTCAGTTGGCCAGGTATATACACGGATGCCGGAATACCTGTAAGAGCCCAGCTGATTGACTCGTTCTTCCATAATAAACCTACATCAACACAATACATTCACTCCATAACAGTTCATACGAAGGTCCGGGTATAGTGTACGCGTTGAATTGGACATTTGTCGAACTTAATAATCTAAAAAGAATGCACGGGAACACATACTAAAGCAGAAACTGCGATGAATCCGAGCACCCATGGATGGACCAAACTATCCAGAGATTCGTCCAAACAAAACTTTTAAGGTTTTGATAAAGGCAAATCTGAAATGAAACTAGTGGAGAGTCTTGAGAAATTCAAGGAAGATTGGAAAAAATGGTCGGAGAAAGTAATGGCAGAAGCTGATGAATACTGTTTAGAGATTAATGAGAGAATTCTCCCTGCTTACAAAATCTTATGCTAAATTAATAATAAATTGAAAAAAAAAACAGTTTTGCAGTATGTTTGAAAATATGGATATCTTATTTTTAGAGTAAAAGCTGATTTTGGGTGTAAAGAAACTCGTATTTAATAATATCTCAACATATTGCATAGAAATTTTGATATCGACCATCACTTTCAGGAGATTTTTTAAAATGAAGCTTTTTGAGCTGTCGGTTGTTCAAACAATTATTACACATATAATTCATAAAAAAAATATTTCCTCTGAATTTGGTTTTATTTTTTGTATTGGTTAGAAGATCCTTACACCGCTACTTTATGGTTCTTTTTTTTTGAAAACATTATCGTAAAAATAAAAAAAAATAAAAAATACATTCTTTATAACTTCTGAATTCAGTTCTTCTACTCCATTTATTTCTGAAGTACTAATCATAGATTTCATTATTTTATTTTAAATTGATCTCCTGGTTGAAAGCCTGAAACGTCTTTATCTGGTATAACGATTTCTTTGTAAGTGAATAAACTTTTCATAGTTACTTTTTATTTCAGCTTTAATAAATGCATTATTAATCCTTCGTGGGCTTGTGATATAGCTCAGTTGGCAAGTCTGTTGTCTCCTGAGCCAATGTCCGCGAGTTCGAGTCCAAGAGTAAACATCGAACACAGTTGTACCGGATAAGTTTTTCAATAACGATCCGCCAACTGCAACGTTGATAAAGTCGCAAATGCCATAAAGATGGTAAAACGACTATAATCGAAACAAAAAAAAAACCCTTCGTTTCATGATTTTTTATTGTTCCTTAAAAACCATTTTAAACAGTTGAAAATTATGAGTACATCATGAAAAAAAAATTAAAATAAAATACGATTTTTCCATTTTTCCATACATTAATTCTTGCAAATTTGTTACTTTATTAAACGAAGGGTTAAGATAATCATGGTACAAATTATACAGTGTGAAATAAAAAAAAACCCTAAAAATTTTGAAAATTTAATTTTGTTAAGTTTAAAAGAAGAACAAATTTAATTTAGTGTTCGCATAATCGTTCACCACGACAACCAAGACTCTTTGGGTTATCCAGTCAAATATCATCTTTGGGTAATCCAGTAAGTCTATTTTAGACGTAACTCTGAAATATTCTTGCCTATTTAAACGATCTTTCGGTTCGACGCCATAAAACTCGACTAAACGGCATTCCATGGTTTTTATCACTCTAGAACCCAAACTTTGTATCGATGAAAAACTCACAGAAGCTTAGTTTTATGATTACAAACAACTTTTCTTCAATAAAAAACTGTATAAATGAGTATTTTTTTTTTCAATTTTTATAAAAATTGCATAATTTCAGGGGCTAAGGATCTTCACTTTACCTACTTTTTCAATTGTAGATTTTACCCCGTATTACCAATTTTTCATAAAATTTGAAACATATTAACACTGTCCTAAAGCTATACTTCTAGGTAGTTCTTACAAAAATTGTTCTACTCCTTTAGACGGAATTTTTGTTCCATCTTTCCTTCCTATCTTAGGATATTTTTTCTCAAAAAAACAATAAAAATTGGTGATCACTTTTTGACCTAACTGACAAGAATTTTTAGATCGGAAAACATCAAGGATTTCTGAGGCTACCAAATCGATCGATAGGTTCAATTACAGTTTTAATTTTTGAATTTGGATTTGATTTTTGCAATTTTTCAGCATATTTTTTTTACACATATGTACATTGAAAATTTTTTATAAAATATAATAGGCCAATTCTTTGAAACTCAAATACTTTTCTTGTAAATACAACACTGAAATATATTCTCGCGATTCTTAAATATTTGGCTTTCAATTAGTAATGTTTTAAAACTACACTTTGCAGTAATGGTTTAATCTTCTAGAACCTATTTTTTGCAGAAATAATTCACAGATGCTTAGTTTTATGATTACAAATAAGGAACCATTCAAATGATACGAAACGCGTTAAGGAGGGAGATGGGTATATCAGCTTGTTACGGTTTGTGGATTTTGAATAGAAAATCTGATTTGAAAGTGTTACGTTGAAGGGAGGAAGCGTAAAAAATTAACCAAAATTGCAATATGTAATATTTGAACGGCCCCTAACTTTTGTTCTTCAAAAAAAATTTTTGTTGAGAACAAAATTTTGATTTTGAGCTTGAAATTCACTTTTTTTTTGGTTGAAGTTTCGAAACAGTTCAACAATTTTTTTTATTAAGACTGACCCATAGCTATATTTTTGATACTTTTTGTGTAAATTGTTTCACAAGTAACTGAGACATCTCGACTTACATATATGAAAAGTAAATATTGTGCATAATCTTCGGTTTGTTGTCGTACTTTTCCCAACCCTGCCTTTAGACGGGGTTTATGTTACATCTCTCGTAACTTGCCAAGGATATTTTGTCTTTCAAAAACTCAAGCCAGAATGGCGGTAGCTCTTTGACCTTACTGCCAATATTTTTTTTTTAGATCGAGAAACTCTTAGACCAAGGGTTTTGGAGGCTACCAAATTGATCATTTTTCGAAAAATAGGGAATTTTTCAGTTTTTCTAATGTTTTGAAGCTGTAGTTTTTGGGATTTTAAATTTTAAAAGGTTTTGTGCAAAACTTAAATAAAACAAATGATTGGCTTTGCTTTTATGCCGATTTTAGTAGAACCCGTCTAAAGGCGGAGTTGGGCACTAGGTTGAAGTCGTTCAAGACAACGGTTCTGGAACGAGCGAGCCTCATGGAACCATCCTAACATAAGAAAAGGCTTAGTAGCAACATGGCGAAACTGCGCGCGTTATTGGTTGTGATGCGCGCCTAAATCACCGGCTATTCCTCGGCACGAAGAGGGTTTTATTCGTAGAGCCGAGCCTAAGAAAATACTTGTATCGGTCTCATTTCCCAGCCAACTACGATCGGACACGGTAAAGACGCAACCAACCAGCCAACCAATTACACGCTTAGGGTGAGTTCTTCATTACAAAGTTGTTAATCATTGTTACAGAAAATGAGGACAGACTTTTTGAATGATAAGGGAATTACTCGTGTAATAAACCATGAGTTGAAATCGAATTTCATTGTCTAATGGCATCTTAAAAACCAACATGGCGGCTTCCGCTGAAATTTGAAATGCTGTTAATGACTTGAAATCACATGAAACCCCAACAATATTGGTATTGGCTGAAAGGGCTTAACGACTAAAAGTGGAATTCCGCTATCGGACGCCAACTTGAAATCCAAGGTGGCGACTTTCACTGAACATTTAAATACTGTAAATAATTGAAATCGCATAGAACCCTTACAATATAGGTATTGGCTAAAGCGCTCAACTAGAAAAAGGCAAATTTTGCCATCAGATTTATGAATCATTAATTTCATCCAATACTCCGTATTCTGGATTTATCATGAGATTTTCAGTAATTTACAACTTAAAAAAATAGCGAAATCCGCCATCTTGAATCGCCGCCGATTAATGAATCTGATAGCGAAATTTTACTTTTTTCTTATTTTGCAAATATCCATTGAGGGGGTTTCATGTAACTTTAAGTCATTTACAGCATTTGAAAGTTCAGCAGAATCCGCCTTCTTGGATTTTAAGATGGCATCAGATAACGAAATCCGACGTCTACTAGTTCATCTTTTCTATTAATACCCATATTGTAAGGGTTTTATGCGATTTTTAGTCATATACAGTATTTTCAAGTTTATCAGTCTGCGTTGCGCTCTCGATGTGATCGGTTCGTTTCTGTTTGTCTCCCGCGATGCGCGTGCGTGTGAATGAAATATTGTGCGCTTTTTAACCGATTGATTCGGAGTTTCAAAAGAACAGAAAGGATTTTGAAAATGACGGGTTGAAGAAACTAAGAAATCGATTCTGGATGTTAGGTGATGTGAAAGAAAACCAAATTGTGAAGTGAAATTTATAATAAAAGGCAGGCAAATCAGCACTATGCAGTTTATTTTTTGGAGGATCATTGGAGCCAGGAAGAATATCTGGGTTGGGTTGTTGAATGGTGAAGTTTTTTTTTCATGCCTCGAAGGGATAAGTGGTGCTGTGGTGGTCTTTCTTGTAATAATGTTAGTGAAATTGGACTTGGTGTTCCAGTAATTTGAGAAGAGCAGGAGAGAGCTATATTTATTCCAACTTAAGAAAGATAGGAAAGCTTTTTAACTTGGGCGTCGTCTCGTCGATTGTGATGTAAATGTAATGGTTCGTGCTGTCTCTCTTTAATAAGTGGGAGAATGATATTGAGCAAAATAGTGTGAGTTGGCTAGGTAGATGAGAGCTTTTGATGTAGGCTCAGTTGTGGTGGTGTTGTATGAGGCTACTAGGGAAGTGTGCACAATTCAGCAATTTTATGTGTTTGGTGTAAAGGGATGAAGTGTATTTTATTCATTTTAATATCACAAGATTTTTGGAGTGTGGAGGTATTCGTTTGTACCTCAGCAAGAGCGTGACAATTTTGAGATGCGCATTAATGCTCATCGAGCATGTGGAGGAAAAGGAACAAACCGTATCGTAGCAAGCGATGGTCGGAACAGCCGAGCGAGCAGTAAAACCTGGTGAGAGCTTTCCAATTCACATCTTTCTTGTTTTATCGTGTTGGTTGATTTTCATTTGAAGGTCACAAATGCTTTTGAAGTTTCAGCAGTTCTTCGATGGATGCAAAGCTTTATCATTCCAATATTCAATTTTTAAAATTCATTTTCAGTAAAATTTCAAAACTTACACATATATAAATTTATACTTAAACATTTCACTATCTTCTTAAAATGTTCAGTAAACATTACTATGCAATAGAGAAAGCAGAAAAGTTCGGTTGTTCGTGGAAACTGAATAAATTAACCGGAAAATAATTTTTGTTCTTTCTTCCTTAGTTTCATGAATTTTTTCAAACGATGAAGGCGAGTTGTTGTTTGGTGGATTTTAATCAATGTATAATTGTACATTTACAGCTAAATTACCTGGAATCAACTACGCGTCTGTATTTTGATTACCATATAAAAAAAACTTACAGATTGTGTGTAAATAGTTGTAGAAAGAATGTTTGTTTTATGTAATGTTATAATTTTTAATTTCAGAAATAACTCATAAGCATTTAATTTGTGTAGGTTCTTCACATGGAGAAATAATCAAAATATTATTTTGCAGCAACATTTTAATTTATATTTTACAGTTCATATTGCTCATGAAGTTAAACATTGATAGATAATGGAGAGATTCTAGATAGCAACAATTTCAGATTCCCGTGGACAATATTTCTTATTATAGGAATAAATATTATTAATTGTTGGCATTTATTCTTTACTTCTTTTAAACAATCCGTTTTTATGAATTATTTCTTGTTGTAATACAAATAATTTAATGATCATATTATCATGTCGTATTATTCGGATAATGAAACGCATTTTAACTAATTTCAGAGTGGTGAGATGGCATATCAACAATTGAAATTTATATTTCATTGATATAACTATACTTCTTCTTTTGTTATATTTTAGGTCACAAGTTCACAGGTTAGCACATTTTCGTCGAATTGATTATCATGAGCAATTTTTCAGCAAATTTGAAATATTCAGCAATTATATCTTTTCATTTTAATTACTTTCTCCCCTTTTTTCAGTCTAAAGAAGTCTTATTTCTATTATTTTTCATATTTCTTTCATTTGTTTTAGTATGTGGAATTTCATTCATTGTGGCATATGTAGGTATTTACATACGTTTGCATATTTATCCGTATAGAAAATACATTCATTCATAGCCCCTGGTATCTCTGATAATCTCTTATTCAAACTCCCATTCATATAATAGTTTAAAATATCAACTTTATTAAATGGATTTTATTGGTAAATTAATAAATTGTAATTATACTTAACTTATATTAATCAAATAAAAAAAATACTTTCAAATCCAGATACATTACGATTTGAGTTTTCTGGAGCGTTAGTAAAATAAACAATGATATATATCTTACTAATTTTTAGGGGAATCGGGTCTTCAGGAATATTTCGTCTGGCTTTTATTTTTCGCAATGCAGAAAATTTCGTACCATCAAAACTGTAGATTGTTTTTGAATTGGTTAATAATTTACCATAACATTACAGTAGTAAATTTAATATCCATTTGTTTGAATATCGAGCATCCATGCGAGCATTGCAGTTTGCATATTTCAAATAACTGATCGTCATTAACGCAAATTTGATTTACAGTGTGGACATCAGCTGCTGTATAGTGTACTAGCGGACCTTCTAGCACAGCAAACAAGCAATATATAATGAAGCTTTTATTAATATAAGTTATATTTTTTTTCCAGCCGATAATGTACGTGCAATTTTAAACTTCAAACTTATTGTAAATTTTTATTAGTAAATTGACGATACATGAAAGTATATTTTTTGATCTAATCAACAAACCAATTCATTTTACAGTAGCGTCGTCACTCAGCATTATAAATGGATGCAAAATTCGGTTCATAAATTACCACCTAAATTACACTGTAATTTTATATTTTATTGAATGTTTTTGTTTTATATTTTTGAAACATGTTAATCTTACAATATTCTATATACTATATTCTTTTTCTATTTCATTACAATATAATACTGCAAATTTTAAACCATATATTTTTAAACAAATCGACAAGGGTAGGGGCATCAGGGTATCCTCGTGTTGCAAAAGGAGCGGGTAGCAGTATGTGCTTGTTACCCGTTTCGAATACCGGACGTTTCTCAATTTATGTCAAGGGAATTTGGCATGGTTGTGAAAAAGATCGTATTTGATTACTTTTTGAAAAATAAGGACGCACTCTTTTTTCGGAAGCCTTGGGGGCGGGATTATAATTTGCATGCTATCTTGGTTAGTCAACAATATGGTTATAGTTTCTC
Source organism: Uranotaenia lowii (assembly GCF_029784155.1). Lineage (NCBI taxonomy): Eukaryota > Metazoa > Arthropoda > Insecta > Diptera > Culicidae > Uranotaenia > Uranotaenia lowii. The sequence goes on from NC_073693.1 coordinate 315,115,302, forward strand.
GAGACTTCCCTAACAACCCTGGATACCGTAAGTGACTCTGCTTACGATTCCATTCCCTTAAAAGTCTCATTGAGGGGTTATGACTGTGTTGCGTAGTAGCCAAGATGGACTCGTGGGTTATTTTTTTGGCCATAACTGCGGCGCTGCCGCAAACCCAAAGTGGATACATATATAGGGGAGAGTGGGGATACTTGATCCCCTTTTCTTATTTTCACCATATCTTTTTCGAAAAATTTAGCAACTCGCCGTCTTTGACATTTTCTGACAGCTTGTAACTTCAAGTTTCTATGCTCCGAAAATTAGAACGATACTTGGACCCGTTGAGTAACTAGAAGCATTTTCGTGGGAGTAAAAAAAATGCGATTTTTCTGAAGTTATGGGAGACTTGATCCCCTTTTGAAAGAGGCTTGATCTTTTATTCAGGAAGCCCTAATCCTTGTTTAAAAATCAAACAAAACCCCAAGATAGAATGTTAATTGACTATTTTGGTCATGTTTGTTCTCATTTCACAATTTATAGCAGACATAAGAAGAAAATTCTATAACTTTTTCTCAACGCTAATAACATTGCATACTTAAAGGCGCTATTTTTTATAATTAAGAGAAAAATTATTATTTTTGCTCTCTTCTTCAGACAATTGTTTGATAAATATTAGTTTTTGGATAAATATTAGTAATTTCGTAATCAGCAATCATAACGATCAATTCAGAAGAAGAATATGCCGTTTGGAGGGGGGATCAATTGTACCCAAATCTAAGGGATCAATTATACCCATAATGAACATTTTAGAAACTTTTTTCTGAAAAAGTTGAGAGTTTTCCATTACTTTGAAAATATGGCATTATGAAGTTCATTTTACGCTCGAACGATTGATACATTGGAACAAATATTTTTTTCATAATTTTACCATGTAAGGAACATTTTAAAGTGATGCAAAAAGATCTTCAAGGTACATTTTGTGAAATTTTTCAAACAAATTTCAATTACTCAAACAATTATTTTGTTAAGATTTTTTAAACTACAAACATTGTTATTTTGCTCATTTTGGCACATTTTTCTAGAACATTTGATCTTTGTAAGACATTCCAGTTTCGAGATATAGCTAAGGAATCAAGTATCCCCAGGGATCGAGTATCCTCATTCTCCCCTACATATACATATAAATATACAGTATTTTCAAGTTTATGTTCGCTGCTATCTTGGAATTCAAGATGGCGACGGACTACGAAATTCGAATTCGTTATATATATTTTTTTTATTTTAACTCATAACCAATACACATAACTTATCAATAATGTGGAAAAGTAGGAATTCCCATTCAAAAATGTATTATCTCACCTGAGCGTGACCTGTTTTGACATTTTGGTTGAGAACTGTCACTAAGTTATATGGCGGTTTAATAATCAGGCACTGAGTGCTTGTAGCAAACTTCTAAGTTTGTGTTATATTATGGTTTAGACAGAGTATTCCTAACTCTTTCAAAACAACTAAAAAAGTATGTTTATTAACACATTCGTCGCCATGGCACCCATATCGGGTGACGGGTGTATTTCCTGGGGGGCCGTCACATCTAAAAGCGGGTTACGCCTTCTTACTCAAGCTGACCGCTCAATTTAGCCACACGTTGCAAATCTGGGAACTTTTCCTTTCTTGTTTCTCGCTCTCAGAATTTCTCAAGGGGGGGGTAGGGTCTAACATTTTCAAAAAATCGATTTTTTTATTTTTTTATTTTCTTATTGTAAAACATTTCAAGAATGTTGTGTCAAATTTTCAAGTCAATTGAAGCAAAACTGTAGAAGTTATAGGCCTTTATCTCCTCCTATCTAATACTGCAAGAAAGCAAGAGCAGAAACTTCAAATGCGTTTATCTCGAAAGCACATTTTTAAAGTCTGTGGACATCGTCATTTGAAAACTACTTATCCGATTCTTTTCAAATTTGGAACATATTTTCTATATATAAAATTCCAGACCCCAACGTTTCTATTTTTTGATTTTTTTATTTTAAGGAGATTTTACAGGTGAAAAATGGCGGATTTTTAAGTGAAAAATCGTAGTTTTTACTTCAAACAGCCACAAAAATTTCATAAAAATATTTTTAAGTTAAATAAAAACGTTGGAGTCCAGAAAAACATCTATTAAAAATATTTTGCTCTGATTTTTTGACATCAGATGATTCTGTGCTGAGATACAGTGTCCACCGCAAATCCTGTTTTCTAAAAGGCATCCTCGAAAATGCTCCGTTACCGGCTCATTTTTCAATATTTTTCTACGAAAAAATTACTAAATGTTCTTTTAACAATGCTTTGTATAATGCAAAAAATTTGAATACATTTGTTTGAACGATAGCTCCAGAAAAAAAATCGTGAAAATGGTATTTTTTTATACCCGTTAGAACCTACCCCCCCCCCCTCCCTTAAGGCCCGGCTAGTAAAGCTACCAAAATGAGCGTGCCGACGAGCGTGTTAAAAGCTTGATTAGCGATTTTAAAACTATCTGAAAACATATGGTCGAAACAAAAATATAAGCGTTTTTAATGACCATAATTAAACCATCATAAAACGAACTGCACAAAAAAAAATGCCAAAATAAAACCATAATGAAACTTCCTTATGCTAGTTGGCTTAATCTGTGTTACTTGGGATGTCATCAGAGGCAATGCTGAACAACAACCAAATTATTAAATTAAATGTGATTATGTGGATGTCAGGTTCATTGATATGTTACGACTAAATAGTTAAACGGACCTACGAAATTAAACGTAAACGATGTTCGAAAATCATTGTCTTATTGAAAGTTAATAACTTAAAGCTTGTTACGGGCTTGTGATATAGCTCAGTTGGCAAGTCTGTTGTCTCCTGAGCCGATGTCCGCGAGTTTGAGCCCAAGAGTAAACATCGAACACAGTTGTACCGGATAGTTTTTCAATAACAATCCGCCAACTGTAACGTTGATAAAGTCGCGAATGCCATAAAGATGGTAAAACGACTATAATCGAAACAAAAACAAAAAAAAAGCTTGTTACTTTTGTAAGTTATTGTTGTGAATGTGGAGAAAGATTTAAATAATTTCTTTCCATTAGACATCGAAATCAGAGTTAATAAAAAAATGATAAAACGAATCAGCGGTATTAAATTCCCGGGAAAAAAGTCAGCTGTATCATTATGAAAATTTCGAACTTGCATTGAAAAAATACTTGTTCTTTTCAAATTTTCAACACTTTTTTGATTATTTGTTTCTTTAAAATGTTATCTTAGCGAATGTGCATTAAGATTTCAACTCTTCACTTTTTGAAATTATTGCTTGTTCATTTATGCTTAAACGTAAATGAAATCCTATTTTTACATAGTTTCAGAAAAATGACCTCTATTTTCATGAATCATTTCAAATCACTTACAGAAACAATTCACTCGTACCTTATTTTGGCTTCTATTCAAATATTTCATAGAAAGCGTTACAGATTTTCAGACAAATAAATTGAGCTTGGAATGCATTTCTGCACGACTAAATGGACAAGTTCTCAAATCCATGAAGATTTAAAAAAAAATATGATAGTTTCTCGTCGGACACGAATTCCAAAAAGTTGGTAAAATGTCCAAAATTAAATAAATCAAATCATTGATAGTTTCTAATCGTTGAAAACACTTAATGATGATTCAGTACCAATCTGCATCTTTCTGTTAACATCTGTTGAAACAAGTTTAAAATAATCTTTTGGGCTGTTTAACTCAAAACAGATAATTTTCCCATGGCCATCCCTTTAATCAGGAGCGCCTCAAATATTTACAGTGAAAATATGGATATATTTGAAAAAATTAACATCGAATTGATGATCCAATTCCAATAAATCTACACAATAGTGTTTTC
>NC_073693.1:315119666-315179655 GCF_029784155.1 Uranotaenia lowii
TATGGTGTAAAAAACGCCGTGAAGTAGACAAGCAAATCCAATATGCAAATATTCATATCCTTGTGCTAACAAAGGAGGTGGAAATGTTCTTGTCGAAAACTAAAACTTTATTTGTCGAAAATTAAAATTGAATGTCGTAAACTAGATAATCGAGAGGTTTTAGTAAAAGGATAATAAAAGCTTTGTTTTGAAACTTTTGATCAATAAAAAAGGTAGAGAATGAAGAAAAATTCATAGAACTTTACTCAATTGATTTATTGACATGGTTTTTCTGACAAAGCAAGAAAAAACTGAAGAAAAAATTATTTATCAAGGAATGCCTTTTATGACATACAAGTTAGGTCTGTAGTTTTTTTTACATAAAATCAACTGCAAAAATCAATAAATGTGTGAAATCCAAAGTAACATTTTTTTAAAGTTTTATTACATCTCTGGTAATTTTTGAATGAAAAATTTTGTTTTCCCATAAACACTTCCAAACAAAATTCGAAACTGAGGCGCTTATTCAGGTCAGGACTGAATGAATCGATTCAAACTTTTTTGTTGTTATTTTCGGCTGTATAAACAACCAAAAAGTCAATGGAAGGTGTAAAATTATTAAAATTTAAAACTTTCATACAAAATTTAAAGCTATCTAATGTAGAAACATTGAAAATGAAATAATAAAGTAAATTTACAATAATTTGATGGTGCAATTTCTATATATCTACACATTAGTGTCTCCAAAGTCAACTTCCGGTTCATCGAGCACCACCCAACCCTGATGTCGGCGTCATCGTCTTTTTCGTTTTCCCGGCAGTAGTCGTCGGGACACTATTGTAAGTATAGACAAAAAGTCGGGGAAAACTTGTGCCCCAGATTCCTTCGCTAGAGCATTCGAAAAATTTGCCTGAACCCAACTGGCAGAGCCAATTCCCTTGCTCTCATCTTCCCTCTGCTGCTACTAGGTAGTAAATTGACGGACCGAGAAGATTCTTCGTCAGGGTCTTTTTCCCGTCTCGGAGTGAAATCCCCAGGTCCATTGACTCCAGCACACTGAATGATTGCTACCTACCACCCACATAGTTTATGGCATATCCGTCGGACTCTGAAGGCGGAAACGTGCCCCGTATGGCTCCTCACTACAGGGCCAGGAAAACAGAGATAGACCGGAGCCGGATGCCATAAGAAGACGTTAACTAACGAATAAGATTCCTCCATGTGCCGGTCTAAATGAACCCGCAGCTTTTAATTTATTTGTACGAGGTTCTCTGCTTTTGCGTTCACGCTGGCGTGTCTGCTATATTTCTGCTGAATTTCTCTTTTATTTCGGGATCCAATCATCTTTTGGATCAGTTTACTGAGTTAAACCGTCGAGCTCAAGAAAATTTAGGAGATCATGCTACTTGGTGACATTTTTATTCCAGAATAGTTTGAGAGTTACAAAATAATAAAATCAGAAAAATATAAAGAAGGTTGACAAAAGCTTCTATAACTTATCGAGAAAACTGAAATGGATTACAAATACGAACTTTCCTAACCGTAAAGATCCACTTACTTTTTACCATGTTTCGATTTAATAGCCATAAAACAGAAAACATACTGAAGAAAGAAAATTATCTTGTCTTTCATTTGCTCTACGCTTCCGTAAGTTTTATGATTTTTTTTAAGTTCGAATGTGGTTCTCAATTTTCAAAATTATATAAGCGCAAAAATTGGTCTCAGATGATTACACCAACACTTAACCTGAAAAGTTCAACATATCAGAAAATCAAAATTCAAACAGCTCTTTAACACGAAAGTCTGCTTAAAGTTCACAAAAAAAAGCTTTTCTATGCCAAACAGGGGAGTGGCATAAATATTCCCGCCCCAATTTACCACCCTCATTTTCCGGGTCCATAAGTCTGTCTTGGATTCGCACGAACCAGGAGAACAAAATAAACCAACAACGAAACAAAGCCGCTCCCGAAATTAGTTTGAAATTTATGACAATTTCTGGGCCAAGCTTTTCAAAATGAAGGAAAAAACGACCCTTACCTTAGGGCCACAAAATGAAGAAAGATGCGGAAGAAATCGAGACTTGAACCGGCTTTGTTCTGAGGGCAGAAAGTATGAGGACAGAAAAAAGCTACCAAAGCAATGAACGCAATTTGCTCGGCTTGTTTGTTTTCGACCCACTCCAGTTCTCTGTTTTGGTTAAAATTAAGTGGACTTGTCAATATATGTGTTTGAAAAGTTTTAATTTAAGGTGGTAATAAAGTACAGGAATATGCTCAGCTGTCATAAAACAGCGTCTAAATAAAACTTGGCATTCATCAATATTGAACAGTTTTGTATTTACTTTTTAACAAATGACTTTTTCGAACATGAACAGCAACAAAAGTATTAACAGATAATCACATTCTGGAAATATGTAGAAAAAAACAAACCAAACAACCGTATTGTCCGGTAGCTATCATCATCTAAATTGAGCACTCGCGACATTTTTACATAAACATCTTTCACAGTGCTGAAATTCGAAACGATCAATTCTTAAATACTTCACGCACTTACAGTCTGTATTTTGCAAATAACAACTTCAGAAGTCCTCCTCTTGTCTCATCGTTTTCCGTGAAAAACTATTTAAATTATCATAATTTTTAGGATCGTCATGTATGGACCATTCCATACATTCGATCCATATCGACTTTCAATATTTTCGTATCAAAATCGAATTGGCTCATTAAAGGCGAACCTCCGGGCCGGATTATGCCATCGGGGGCAATTTTTTCATATGCTGTCCCAGAGAACATATAACATTTTAAACATACAAAGAAACTATAGGAAGTTCATTATATTGCCTTCAAATAACGATTATGTCTGAAAGCTTCGAACAATAATTCTTAATCCATCACGTGCAAAAGTTAATCAACGAATCAAAAATGATAATGCTGATTCAAGGTGTCAAATGACAAAAAAATTCACCATTTATTTAATAACGCTATCATAAGGTTACTTAAATTTTTTCAGCACGTTCCCAGCCGGATAAAACCGGGCTAGTTTATCTAAAAACCTGGCAAAATAAAACAGATGATTTCAAAATTGTAGACCAAAATCCTGGCAATATCCTTTAAAATTTTGTAAAAACCTAAGAATAACTCATAAAAAATCAAGAAAAAATAACTTGCAACCAGCAGATAATTAAATCGTATAAAAGGCTTTTGAAAAACTTTTTATTATAAGTTTCTATTAAATTTGCTCAAAACAAAATCTCGTTTGGACGCATAAATACAAAAATTTACAACACAATTTGTTTTGTTTTTTGAGTTTGATTTGAGAATGAAAATAAAAGTAAACCCAGGCAAAATCCGGGCTTTTCCAATGAAATCTGGGCAACTGACCCAGACTGGTTTTTTCCCTTATTTAATTTTAAATATCCGGGCAAATTTAAATAAAATCGGGCAATTTGGCAACCTTACTCTACCGCCATCAAACAATCTCTTGATTAGAAAATTTTTAAGTTACCAGTTAAAACTCTTTTTTTTATTTTAAACAACTTGCTATAAGCTTCATCGAGCGCAGAATGAATATTTTCCTCAAGACTTTTGGGCAGAATTATTATGATTTCAGACAAAGAATCAAAAATAAAAAAAATGCTTCAGAAGTAAAATGAAATTCCATGATGAAACAGACAGTGCAGAAGTTAAATTCAAAATCCTGATTCAGATTTTATCCAGACCCACAATTCAAAGTCTCATGTTAAAATCGTAATATCTAATTACTAATAAAATTCAAATATAAAATTGAGAAGCAAAGTTACAATCAGAGTAAATCAGGAATTGCAAAATTTATAATTCAAATAAAAATGTTCACTTTTATATCTAAAAAGACAACAAAAACGCATTCATGTAATGTGTTGAAATATTGAAAAATGAAATGCTGGTTAAAACTTAAAATTAAAAATAGTTTATTTTATGAAATCTTGTAAAATAATTCGAAAATGGCCATTAAGAAAATAATTTGCTGAATTCAAGGTACTTCTTTCGGGAGAGGATTATTCAAAAAAAGTACATCAGAATTAAAAGTATGAAATCTGGGCTAGATCAGGTGGAAAAGTTTCTAATCTTTTATTCAAAGTGGAATAAAAATTCATTAGCATAACTCAGTTTTGCTGATCCATCCTATTTAGTCAACTATAGTTACCTTTTTTCATAAATGGATGTAGAATGTACAAATCATCACTTATTTTAAAAACGATCGAAAAACTATCATTTATTTTGCATTATTCATACTGATACTTAAGCTTATAAAGTGTTTTTTTTATTTAAAACAAAACCCAAGAAAACTTACTACTTATAAGAATTTTAAATGCTTTTTTTCACTCTCTTCACTTTTTTCACTTTCTTCATTTTTTTCAAATTTCTGCATTTTTTTTCAAAACTGATAACTTTTGTATTTTTTATAATATTGAATTATCTACAAAATGGTTTTTCTATCCTCCGTGAAAGCCGTTAAATCAGTTTAAATGAGGAGATATTTCTTCTTTATCAGAACAAAGTGCATCATTCACTGGTTACTCCTGAAATATTTACTTAATTCAATACATAAGAAGAAGTGATGTGTTATTTATTGTAGGCTATGCATTAAAGATTCCCTGAATTTATTCGAACATACCCGGGTTTTCAAAGTAAAGCAAACTTAGGCTCAATTTGTCTGTGCTTGTTTTATCCAAATTGTTTATTTTTTTGGGAAATCGAAAAGATATTTGAACGCTGCTGACGTGATTCGATAAAAAATGTTATAGATTTTTTTTTCAAAATTTTCACTGAATTCTGCGTACATTTTTCAAATTTTAATTTGGAAAATTCGAGATCAAATGTCTAGATTAAACATTACTTCAATCTTACCGCTGTATTTTTAGTAGAAAAATAGGGAAGAAAGTGAAATCAGAATGAAGTGTTAAAAAACAGGTAAGGCCCCCTACCTTGAAGTAATATTTTGAAAAGTTTTACTCTAATATAAGTTAAGGACAAAAAGTTTAAAATTCAATCTTTTTAAAAATTCAAACCCTATCAATCATTAAAATGGCGATCCAGAATTGAAAATTTTGAATCAGATTCATCATCATTTTTATTTTATTCACATTTTATTTAAAATTTGCAAATCGTATGAAAAATAATAATAGAAATAACAAATTCAGATTTATACCATCAAAATTTAAATTATAAGATCATAGTTGAGAGTCTTTAACAAATTTCAATACTTGGCTTATAATGGAAATGCTGATTCGGAATCAATATCCAAGAACTAAGAAGAATTCAGAAATCGCATTGAAATTCGATAACAAATTTTGAGGTGTTGGAATTGAGCCAAGAGCATTTTTAATGGAAAGTTTCAAAGGTGCGTTCTAGACCCTTTGTCCCACATCAGTTGAATGGCTGAGAGAAGGTCTAGAACGCACCTTTGAAACTTTCCATTAAAAATGCTCTTGGCTCAATTCCAACACCTGTAAATTTTCTTCTACTAAGCGTCTGCTTTATCTATCCGTCATTTATTTCCGATCTTTAATTCTTCTATCAAGAATTTATCATCTAACGTTCACCGCAATGCCATTAAACTAGCATATAAAATAATAAACTTACCAAGAGACATAAATGCAACGTATTTTATAAATAATGGATAACTTAAGATTTTGTTTTCATCATAATTTAATTTCAACATCTTAGCGAACAAAAATCAGTGTTGCACGATTCAACTCAGTTCGGAATAGCCTGTGATAATATCACTTTCAGCCTCTGGCTGGTTTTTTGTAATAGAAAAATCACTGTGAGTTTTAATTTTAATGTATTGTATATCTAATGTTTTCCTTCAAGCATTTCTTTTTCGGTGGCTTGTGATGTAGCTCAGTTGGCAAGTCTGTTGTCTTCTGAGCAGATGTCCGCGAGTTCGAGCCCAAGAGTAAATATCGAACACAGTTGTACCGGATAAGTTTTTCAATAACGATCCGCCAACTGTAACGTTGATAAAGTCGCGAATGCCATAATGATGGTAAAACGACTATAATCGAAACAAAAAAAAATCTTTTTCGATTGAGAAAATACCAGGTTACCTGATTCAGTTATCAAACAATGTAAGTCATATTATAAGCTAAGACAACTAAGGATATAAGTCAGTTTTTCACAGTATGCTTTGTGCCTATTACTGTTTTTATTTGTTTTATTGGTTCAAAATTCAATTAAAATTACATTTTTTATAATCATTATAAGATACTACAGCGCACGTTACCTAGTTCATCTCTACTTTTGATTTACAATATATCTCAAAAAATATACTTCATGAAAAATTGACATAACCTACAAAACCAGGTATAATTCTGCTTATTTGGAACTGATCATCTTATAAAGTCTACTTCATTTAATATTGGAACACAAACAATTGCGTGTAGTTCAGTCATTTATTAACGAATTCATAATTTGTTTTTCATACAAATACAGCATTTTCTTAACTCTTTCATAAAAAAAATTAAAAAAATTATTCATTGCTGTTTCGAAGAAATTCTCGTACTTTTCCCGTAATACGGCACATTAGGCGGCGCACACCCTTTTCGTCCACCGTTTTGGCGATTTGATTCCACCAGTTCTTCATTTGAGTCATGTTCCTAACAAGTTTTCCCTTTGCCTTAAGCCTCCGCTTCGCGATTGCCCAGTATTTCTCTATCGGCCGGAACTGGGGGCAGTTTGGGGGGTTGAGGTCCTTCGGTATTACGCTGACCCCGTTCGTTGCGTACCATTCCATAACCGTTTTGCTGTAATGGCAGCTTGCGAGGTCCGGCCAAAACATTACTGGACGGTCGTGGGCACGAATAAACGGAAGAATCCGTTTTGTAGACTTCTGATGTCATTGTCTTGTCAGTGAGAAAGACTTTGGTTTTCTGTCCACAACTGCATATCCCCTGCAAAATCATGTACTTGCGGGCGAATTTATCCGCAAACACGAACTTAAATTTTGCAGGTACATCCCCCCGAGCCGTCGCCAAATAAAATTTTTGACCTGGGATTTGCCCAAAGTCCGCCTTCACGTAGGTCTCATCGTCCATCAGAATACATCCGTCGAACTTGGTCAGCACTTGGTCGTACAGCTTTCGAGCACGGATTCTGGCCACATTGTTCTGCTTCAGCGTCCGATTTGGCTGTTTGCTGGCTCGGAATGACCTTATTCCTTCCCGGAGACGAATTCGTCGCACCGTACTGTGAGCGGCCTGGAACTTATTGGCCAAATCGCGGTCTGAAAGATTGGGATTCCTCTTGACGGCCTTGATGACTTTCCCACGCAGTTTCCGGTCGACAGTTCCACTCCGACGCTTCGAATGCGGCTTCCGAGCCGTCTTCAATGTTTCCTTGTACTGCTTGATAACACACCATACGGTATTTCTGGGCATTTTAAGCTGTTAAGCTAGCTTCGATGCCGACAACAATGGATTTTCAAGAAAACTGTGCACAATTTGATCTCTCCGTTCGGCTTCCATGGCGGTTGTTTACAAAATGCTATCGTTTGGTGTTATGACATAAAAACATGGTGAAAGGTAATGAATTTCCCGACACGTGGGTGAAAAAAGTTTCCAAATCCGTCCACTAGGAGCGCCACAATGAGCAAAAGAATTTGTTCCAATATTAAATGAAGCAGACTTTATCATGCATTTTTATCACAATTAGAAACATTTTTCTGACCGTGAATCTTTTTTAAACTCTTTTTTTGAATCTACATAAAAAAACTTCGACAAGCCCCAGCGAAGCAAAGAAAATTATTCAAGTACATCTCTTCGGGTAAATAGCATCGAAAGATGAAAGACATGCTGATCCTCCCCGCACTCTACCCATTTCTCCCTTTCAGCACCTTTCCCGGAACCGGAAAAGGATGCTGTCGACTGCCGGCTAGAACAGGACACAACAGGAGACAGCCTGAGTTTACCAGCAGCAGACAGAGCTCGCTAATGAAGGAGTCTCGCAATATCTCGGAATAAAACTATGAAGACATTGGAAAGCAAGCTCTGTGCAGCACACTTTAAGGAGCCAGCATCACACAGACAACTGGGAAAGGATTTTTTGCCCCAACCTCCTCGTCTCGTCTCAGTTTCCACCGAAGGGTTCATTTCAAGGAGCTGCCGTTCTTTTCAAGGGCGCTAATTGGGCGTTGGCAGGAATTTAGTGTGTCACGAATTGGGCAGACTGACATTTCCCGCAATAGAAGTGAGAATTGAGGTTTTTAAGTGGCATTCCGACCACAACAATGAGCTTTTCGGAGAGTCGGAGCTGTCCCATAGTGGTGCTGATTTATTTCTTAAAATAAATGAGAGCTCTGCTGTTGTGTTCCATTGAAGCGAGTTGACAGCAGCCAAGGTTTTGACTGTGAATGGAATATTGTACCGGAAATTGATTTACGATGCAATTAAAATTAATGCATTTTATTGAGAATTCCATGATGGTGACAGTTTCTGAGCAGCATTGTTTGGTTTCTTTCTTGTTGATAGAGTTTTCCTAGTGACATAAATTTCACATTTTTTTCTTTGAGGGTCATTTATTCAAACAATTAATCCAGCATTCAATTGAGAATATTTGGTTTCCCAACCAAATTATTTAAAACGTTTTGAAAATCTACTGCTTTTTAAATATCCAGAATCATTGGAAACGATTTTTTTCCTGCACTAGCTGACCCGGTGTGCTTAGCTACCCCTTGGAAAATGGTTGATAAAGTTAGATGATTTAAGAAAAAAAATCTTTCTTATTTTACTTCAATACTAGGTAAACAGAAGTGGATTATTTTAATGAAAGCAGAGCATGGTTTAAAGTCTGAATGTAACTTGGAGATTGAAAGATTAAAGGAGAAAACTATTCACAAAAAAATATCTTTGATGCAATGAAACTCTTTAAATTAATATAAAATTAAATCTTTTTGAAAATGGAAGGAGTCTTCCAATTAGTTAAAAAGTGAAAAAGGCTTTTTTGAAAACAATTTTTTTTTTCAACAACATGTGTGTAACATTTATGGAATATAAGATTAAATGGAAGGAGTCTATCGATACTGTACATATATCTTATAATTTTATTAGAAAAAAATATTTGTATGGTTCTAATACCATATTGATTCAACTTCCATACCATATTAATTTTAAAAAGGACACAACTAGAACAATTTTTAGATGATTTTCATAAAATTGGTACACAACCATAGTTCATTGCTTTGAAGAAGTTGATGTATTAAGGAGAATGCCCCTCTTTTTTTTTTCAATTGTTAGGCTCCAAAACAAAATTTAAAGAAAAACAACATAATTTCAACAATTACAAGCAATTTTTATGAAACTTTTTACACATGCAAGTTTTGGCATGAAAAGATGATTTATTTTATATGTGAACTTTCCTTTTTATTAAACGGATTTTTTTTCTCATACAAAAAGCGTACGCAAAAAGGAACGCATTAACAAGCGGCCAGATTGTCGGGATATTTAGTCTTCAGGGGTTATTTTAATCAGAGATATTTTATATAATTGCTTCATTAACATCACATTTTATAAAAGGGGAGGGTCGCATACAAAAGCTCTTTAAATTAAAACACAACACGAACAACTTTCAGTAGAACTTTGTTGAAATTAGTTGACAAGCTTGATTTGAATTATTCAGAATAACACCTCTCGCTTAGAAAACGGGAAGCTCATATCAAGTTCAGAGAAACCGATAAATCTCATACAATTCTCTTGTGATATTCTGTGAATATTGGTATCCGGGATTTTAATGGCCAATGATGGTTTAGAGCGCAGTGAAAGATCCTTCCAATTTGTGAGAAAGAAGACGAACATATTAAATCAACTTGTAATACTAGAGTACTTGAACCATTTTGAACTGATTTGATGAAAATGGCCACACAATCAAGGTTTCGCATTGCAAGATAAACTATTGAACTGAATGATCAATATCAAATGGATGAGGACGGGGGTTCTCTTACTAAATATACATAAAAATCAACTTATCCTAAAACAATTTTCGATGGTTTCTCATTAAATAAGAAACACAATCAAGTTATGAAAGAACGAAATGATATAATTTCCTTATATTCTCTAACCTTCGTAACAACGAGACAATATTTTTAATAAGAACAACCACTCATTCCTTCGGGAATGGTAAGTCGAATACCACCTAATTGAGAGAAAATAGTGAAAAGCAAATTATTTCTAACACAGGCTACCTCGAATGATTAATTTAAAGCAAGTAGCAGTTTATTTTCTATTAGATTTGTCGGATTCTGAAGATAACAGCAGCTTTTTTTTCTTGTTTTTCTGTTATTAAAAGAGATATAAGCATGGGAAATATGAAATTCATTTGGCAGGTGGCAATGAAATTGATAAAATGTTCACTTGAATGATTTTTTGAAAATTTCATTACTATTGATAATTCAAAAGTAATAACACGATCGAAAAGTTGAAAACTCAAGGCATATCCAGCATTTTAGGCCAATTTTTAACGATGGGTTAAACCCTTGGAAAACATGAGCGAAATCGGGGTGAGTTTTGCAAAATAAAAGCAATCACTACATTTTGATATAAATCTTTAATTTCTTTGCCTTTGGTGAAAAATAAAGTTCCAAAAATTAAAATCAAACACTTCAAGTAATTTAACAAGGCCAAGTTTGTTGGATTTAGATCCGTTCTCGGGAAGTTAGAGCTGTTTGAATTTTTCGGAACCTATCTATTTCTGAATTTTGGTTATTTGAGTGTTAAAATTCAGATAAATCCGTTAACTTTAGATGAAAGAACTTTTTTTTTCCTGATATCAAATCAAATTCTTTATCAAAGTTTGAAACTGGTAGTCGTCAATCAAACAATAATTGGTTTTGCAAACTACTTTATTATCCAAATTAAAGCTGAAACAAATATCAATTTCTTCTTTTGTCAACCCCCCCCCCCCCCTCTTCTCTTCGAAATTTCCAAAAAAAAACCGAAGGGGGAAATAAATAAAGTTTTAAGTATTTCATGGATATTTCGACAAAAAATTCAAGTTTCCGAAAGATTGCAAGGCCAAACAAACAAATTTTGGAAGATGGAAGTTATTTCACCAAGTGTGATCTTGATTTTATTGAATTGTTCGATAAAAAATTACTTAATTTAAAGGCTTTGTGCAATGATATATACTGCAATTTTGTTGCATACAAGCTTTTGTGAAATTCATTCCAATTTATTTGTTTTTCGCATTATTTTTTATTGTCCCCCCTCGCGATGTTCCAACTCCGAGTGACAAAAGAAAGATTTGAAATTTGTTCTGGCCTTATAAGAAATCATTATTAAAATAAATTAATATCATGTAGCTGTGAACATTTTTTTTCAACTTTAAGACGCTAATTTATCTCATTTAATCGACCATTTTTTGAACATTTTGAAACTTTCTTTAAATAATACATAAAAACTTTAATAGAACTGCGAATAAATAACTATAGGTACTCACAGATATAAAGTGGATAGCAGTGACAGCATGAGATTGCCAGATTTTTTTCAGCACGTACCCGGGCCAGACAAATCCGGGCTATTTTATCTGAAAACCTTGCAAAAACAGGGCATTTGATTTCAAAATTGTCGCCTTAAAAATCCGGCAATATCCGAGCAAATTTGAATAAAATCATTAAATATTTCTACAACAATCAGGAAAAAAACTTTCCATCAAAACTCATTAGCAGATTTTAAATCGTAGCCTCAGGCTTCCAAAACACCTTTCATGATTATTTTTAAAAACTTGCTCTAAAAATTTCGTTTTGGAAGCATCAATAAGGAATTTTTAAAACACATTATTTTTTTATTTGAACAAGTGAATAAATCCAGGAAAAATCCGGGCTTTTCAATGAAATCCGGGAAACCAGAACGGACCGAACTTTTCCTAATCATTATATTAAATATCCGAGCAAACTTGAATAAAACCGGACAATCTTATTAAAGATGCATTACCCAACTTTACACCGATTTTTAAATTTTGGAAACAAAATTATGGTTTTCAAGCACCAGTAAATTTGCAAATGATTTATAACGTGGCCAATCACGCTCAAAATGATTAGTTTCTCAATTCTGGCAATAAATAGGCTTTTACCAGCTGATAACTAAATAAACCAGGTATTTGAGAAAAAAACCACATATAAGGTTATAAAATAGTAACACTTTAAAAGCTTATGTGTTTGGCACTCAGTGACAATAAAATTCAAATCGAGATGACAGTTTGAAAAACTGTTTAAATGCTATGAGATTGGAGGGTTAGCATTTTTTTCATTTTTTTTGACCAAATATTCTCTGTTTCAGCAAATCATATTATGGAACTTTAATATCCGATTAAAAAGATGTATTTATAGGTATTTTGAGAATTGAAATTAAGCTGATTCAAGCACACTTTTTCCTGAAGTAGTTGACATTTATTTTGGCCAACTCTATGAGAAACTTATTCTTCTCTCCCAGTTCATAATTTTTTGTCAAGTGCCTATTATCTATAGGTTTCCGGAAGACTTGAACCAAAAATAAATTTTTGCACTTTTGAAAATTGAAATAGTTTGTTTGTGTTTTTCTAGGAAACCGTTCAAGAACCCGAAGAGTTGACGCAGAGAATCCTCGTTTTTTTTTAAATCAAATTTTACCATTGAATTGAAAATAAATCGGCCCAACAATAAACATATGAATTTGAATTTAAACCATCAGTTAAATAAGTTAAAGAAATAGCCGATAATAAATGTTGAATAATTTTTCAATGTTATTTTAACCAAAACTAATCAATTTGTGATATTTTATAAGTATAATGATATGATTGACAAAACACAATTAACCTCCTTATGCCCAACACCGCCTTTAAGCGGGGTAGTTCGCCGTAATAATAAAATCGCATGGAAAAGTTTGTTTTACTTTTTTCTCGCTCAGGAATGAAAATATGTTTATCTATGTTATCTATGTTGATTGAAAAGAACGGAGATATGAAACAGGCGAGATTGCGAAATAACGACAACAAATTTAAAAATATGCACAATATTTACTGTTCATACTAATTAAAATATCTCAAATATTACCAATTTTAACAAATATTTCATTTAAATTTATTTATGGTTCAGTGTTTATATGTTTCAAACTTTAGAAGAAAATGGTTGAAATGTGTAAAAACTACGATCGAAAGAGTACACTGAATGTCAAGTTTCTAAGTCCCTTAAGTTATGCAATTTTTGAAAAACTGTAATAAAATATTTCTTATCAACAAAATTTTACGTAGCACAAAAATTAATATCAATCATGAAATTAAGCTTCCGTGAATTTTTCAGCGATAAAAAAAGAGTTCTAGAGGGTTAAGTCAAAAAGATCATCAAAACTGATCATGTGACCTAAAAAAATTGTTCAAAAGAGTGGCTCCAGAGAACAGGTTAAATTTTTTAGATGTTTAGGTGTTTGATAATTTAGATAAATTTTAATTTTTTTCCTTTTTACTTTGTTATATAACAAACAATCAACAGCACTGAACATTGTTATGAGAGAGTACAATGTGTATAATAAACAAATGATTCAAATTGCTACATAGTTTGGTCATGTGAAGTAATTTTGAATATTATTACTCAGTTCTTTATACTATCAGCACAGCCTGGGCTATCAGTTTATACAATTTTTTCTTCATAGGTTCTTCTTTTGTCAAACAACTCACTACTTATGCTTTCACAGAATTTATCACTCTTACCTTTATAAACATTTCATTTCACATTAAATCCTCTAAAACTTCTTTAAAAAATTACCACATGAGTTTTGATCGCATAGATCAGGGGTGAGCAACCTTTTGAAACAACGGGCCACTTTTAATTTAAAATTCTTTCGGCGGGCCGCATCAAAATAAAAATTTTAGTAATAGTTTGCTGAGCTTTACGTTATTCTTTATAACGACCAATTTTATACAAAAATTTCAAAAGGATAATAGACGTATTCATATGCTTGCATTAACATTTTTTTTAAATTAAAGCTGATTAAACCAGCTGAAATTTAATAGGTTAATCACTAAATCTTGATAATTTTCTAATAATTTGAATGTTTTGAGTGATTTGAAATGTTTAGCGAATATTTTTTTTTTTCAAAAAGAAAACATCATTTGCTTTCCTTTTATTCATACAAAATCGAAAAATTTTGTAGGTCTTTCTATGCTTCCTTAGAAGATTTGAACCGTTTTCTGAGAAAAACCCTTTTCTGTTCGAACCGATGCGATGGTTTTTTTCGTGATCACTTCAATTAAAAATTTTCATGGAGCTTAACCATAACGATTTTATTTTGTGCCCATCGAAAAGTTTTTATCACAACTCATTAAAATTTGGTCGTGAACCCTAAATTTTTTTCAATAAACGGTGATTTTTTTTTATTTGAAGTTTTGTGTGAAATAATTGAAATGAAATGTTGAGCAAAGTTTCAAAATTATTGAAAAAAAATTTAACCAGATTTGTCCATCATACAGTTTACATTTTTGATTCTAGAAAATATTTACAGATTTCATAAATTTTAAATTAAATTTAAATATCTCTGGGATAGGCTTTCAAAAGCTGAATCATGACAATCTTATGACTTTGATAATGTGGATGTCTAATTTTTAAGTTGAATGACTCCTTTTAATCAATGTTTTGCATGATTTGCCTATAAAATTTCTGAAAATAGCATCACACATAACACAAGTTAGCAAAATTCACATTTTTCCGAGGTGCAAGGAATCTCAGAACTGATTTTGACTTATTCAGGAGCGCTGAATCTAAATATGTTTTCACTTAGTTTTTTTGTCAGCTCTAGTTTTCGAAATAACTATAAAAAATAATTTTTCAATTCATGTCCTTTAGTTTTTTTGACAAAACTGTTAAATACAAATACTTATTGACCCAATCAAACCAGAACAAATATCAATTTCTTCTTTTGTCACCTCCCTTTCGAAATTTCTAAAAAACCCGAAGGGGGGAATAAATAAAATTTGATGTATTTTATGAAAATTTTGAAAAATTTATCAAATATTCGAAAGATTACAAGAGCAGAAAACAGATTGTGGAAGATGGATGTTTTATCACCATTTGATTTCTTGATTTTATTGAATGGAATCACTTGATTTATAGGTTTTGTGCAATGATATTGTTTGCAATTTAGTTGCGTAAAATCTTTCGTGCAATTTATTCCAATTTATTTGTTTTTCCCGTTTTTTTTAATTCCACCCCCCCCCCCCCCCCCCCTCCCCTCGTGATGTTCCAACTCCGAGTGGCAAAAGAAGGATTTTAAATTAGTTCCGTCCTTATCAACATAAAAAAAAACAACGAGTAACTTTGGATTCTGAGAAAAAAAGATATTAAATTTTTTTTTGTTATTCAAACCTGCAACAACCGGGAATTTAAACAAAATTTTAAAGAAAAATCAAACTAAATTGAATTTTTGATATTTTTAAAACAGTAAGTCAAATCATTTCGCAGTCTTCAACAAACTTGCTGAAAAAATTAAAATCTTCAATATTCAATCTATATATATAAAAATGAATGTTTGTCTGTCTGTCTGTTCCCTATAGACTCGGAAACTACTGAACCGATCTTCGTCAAAACTGGCATCTGAGGGTTTTTGAGGCCGGGGATGGTTTCTGTAATAGTCAAAACTCCATCCGACTTAAGGAAGGGAAGGCTTCCATACAAAATTTGTAGTTTTTCGAAACAAATTAAAGTCATGACATCCATTTTCTTGAGATTTTTTTTTCCTTTGGGCGGTTTGTTTTTCGTCTCTATGGTCGAGGTGTCGCAAAAGGAAAGTAACCCAGGCATAGCATACTGATCAGTAGGAATATTTTGGCGCGTATTTCTCAACCTGGGGTTTGTTTTTCGTCTCCATGGGCGAGCAAACGTCGACGCAAGATGATAGTAACCAAAGCACACTGTTCATTGATTGCTGGAAAATTTAACAATAAGGCGCCTGTTTCTCAAACACGTGGGGCGATATGCAACCTAGATGTGTTTTTCTTGCTTATTTGATTTGTATACAGCACGTGGTAATAAATGACGCCTAGATGTGACACGGATTGGTATTTTATCAATCGAATCAAAACCAATTGAAAGATTTGCAAAAATACTTCCATATTTAGTTCGTGTTAATGTAGGTAGCATTCGACTTTTCATTCAAGGAACATTGGAACATGTTCAAACGTTCAACTTTTTCTGTTAAAAAAAATTAAAAATTAGGTTTTCTTCAAAAAATTGTTACTTCGGCCCAAATACACTACTGAAACGAATCTAGAAATGAAAATGGGAGCTTTTTATTTTAAATAATTCTGAAAAAAACCATCGTACTTTTTGCTTACATACTAATTCAAGTACGTACTTAACATGAAAAGTGTTTTTGTGTTACATGGCTGCATGAAAGAGACTTTTGATCTGCTTCGTTTTTGAAAAGCGAGACTTTAGAACTGATATTCAACTTGACGCAAAATTTTTAAGAGAAATTTTTAGTTTACCCTTAAAGTGTTAAAAACAATATTCCCTTCTGTCAACTTACACGGTGGGGCAAGGGCAAACGTACTTTAAAGAAATTCAGCTTCAAAATGATTCAATATGTTGGAAAGACCAGAAGGGTTATTCCGAATGTTGAAACTGCAGCGGATATTGAAAATTCTTAAATATGTTTGTAAATGAAGGTCATTCCTTTTGAACAGCATTCGTTAAAAGTGGAGTAACAAACATAGATTCATATTGCAGGAATACTGCAGATATATCAGTGAAACTTGATAGAACAAAAAACAGGAATTCGTATTAAATCCATTTTAAAGCTATTACTCTGACGCATCTGTAAATAAGCTATGCATTGACACTTGCCCCAATATACGGGACAACTGTAAACTTAGAAAATTTGTTTTTGCCTACATTTTTGAAAATTTGACTTTCAAAGAGAAAATAAAAAAAAAACGCTGAGAACTTATTTAGTGATGCAACTGATATTTTTTTTAAATATTTATATGTTTACCGTAGTAAATTTATTTAAAAAACTAATACATAACTAATTTAATATATTTTTCATTACCATGATAAGTGCTGTTTGGGTATCGAGCCGGTTAAATTTGCCTACCTTCTTCAAGCAGTTAGGGACAAAATTGAAAAAGATGGGAGAGCTCCCATGTAAATTTAAGATAAAGAGCTTTTCAAAGAAGGGACCATATTTAAAAAGGTTTTTTTGGGTACAGAGTACAAATTTCAGATCTTGAAAAACGAGTATAGAGATCAATATATACCATCTTTGAATTACTATTCAGAACTGCAGCTGCAGCTCTCATTTCAAAGTTGTTGGTTCTGAAGTATGATGAGGTTTGATTTAAAACAATGCTCTCTAAAACTCTAATTTTTAATAAATTTTTAAAAATTACATTTATTTCCGGAAGGTGTAGCAAAGCACAACGGGTCAGCTAGTATTCAATAAAATTCTTTAATGAAGTCAGAAGAAGATGTAATCTTATTATTTTTGTTTTTTTGAATTTCTATACAATGTAGAATCCAATTTAAAGCGTTATCCATGAAACAAGAATATCTTGACAATATCGGAGTCCTTGATTGAAAAAAGGGTATTAAATTGATTGAAAATCAGCTTTTTTTTAGCTCAGTCATTAATCAAGAACAAAAATATTTCATTTCATCATACAATTTCAACATTGTTTGAAACGAAAAATAACGTCTTAACTATGTACCTCCTATATAACGTTTTCCCAATAAATAAAAAAAAAAAACAATAAAAAGCTTAAATCATACAAAAAAGTTAAAAA
Organism: Uranotaenia lowii; assembly: GCF_029784155.1. Taxonomy (NCBI): domain Eukaryota; kingdom Metazoa; phylum Arthropoda; class Insecta; order Diptera; family Culicidae; genus Uranotaenia; species Uranotaenia lowii. Next base: position 315,137,426 of record NC_073693.1, read on the forward strand.
TCTTGATGATTATGGGAAATTGTAACTGTAAACAAGTGACGTGCATATCAACTTATTAATATTTCATGTTTTTGGTTTTCTGGGAACGCTATTTTATGATCATTAACAACCTATCATAGAAAAAAATCGTGCAATAAATTTAATCTGAGATAAGCTTCGCGGGCCGCACAAACATGTCTCTAGGGCCGCATGCGGCCCGCGGGTTGCTTACCCCTGGCAAAGATGATTTCGAGCTGTTTTGGGGCTTTTTCATGGGATTTTACGAGATTTTTCACGATTCTGCCCAAAAATTTTGGTATATGAATTTATTCATCAGACGCTATCTCAAAACTATTTGACAATAACCACAAAATTTTGCACATGTTAAAATTACATTACAAGATAGTATTACTTAAACCATCCTTTCAAAAGTTATTTACAAATGAAAGTGTTGCATTTTTTTTTAATACAGACCTTACCTCACTAAACCCTTCACAAAGTTTTTGTTAGCTCAGACATTGTACCCTCAATAAGCTATTTTGATTTTAAAGAAATATATCAACACATTTTTATGAAGATAATAAAGTTATATCAACCCAGGCAAACTTTGAACCGCTAAAATTAAATCTGATGATAGTTTTGGCTTTCACTTGTTGTTGAACTGTAAAACAAATATTCAATAAAAAAATTAAATTTCTGAAGTAATTGGAATTTGAATGTCGCTAAAGGGTTCGTGTTATTATAAGAACCTTCTGGTCAAATTTAAATAAAGGGCTTTGGAAACTAGCTGAAAAACGTGAGTTGGTGTTTCAAAAGATTCGAAAATTAAAATTTTTAATTAAGTTTTCACACCCAACTCACAAGTTACAAATATGTACGAAAAGTTCAAAATGCGTTGGATAGAAGATTGAAAGCTGATCAATTTGTAATTAAATAAACTTAAAAAAAATATGAAAAAATTTTGTTATGGGGTTATATATATATAACCCCACGGTTCATCATAAAGATTTTTGTTAAGAATAGACCTGAAAACATGGCCAAAATAAAGAAAGTTTAACAACTTTTTTCCGTTACTATGGACGTTAATTGTGTGTTATTTGTATAGTTAAAAATTCTAACGCACAACCTACTTAAATTCATGAAACTTTACATGTTTTGAAATAAAAAAAATACTTAGAGAACAAACCATAGTACATTTAAGTTACTGTCGCTGAAATGAAAAATATAGGTACTTTGTTAATCGTCATTAGCAGAGCTCTAAAAACAAGAAAAACCATGGTTGATTAATCAATCTCAACAAACTATACCGGCAGTTGCTTTGATTCTCTCATGACTGCCAAATTTTGCGAATTTTCAAGGTGGTGATGTGAACAGATCGCTATGATCCAGATTTTAAGAATAATTTAAGATTCGCCAAAATTCCTAAAACAAATGAAAATGTGAAAAAATATGTTCCCCTTTCCTCGGCACTTGAGGAAAAAACCAACAAAAAGTTATCAACAAACTTCATCGAGATGATAATAAACGTCATGTTAATCCACCTAATTCGATTCACAGAAACAATCCCGAAAAGTTAAGCGGCCCGGAAGTAATGCTTTTTACCGGTCCAACCTCCCTCGCAAAGTACTCGCATATTTTCTCCGTTTCCACTTGACGGGACCAAATCCCCTTTTCCTGGATGAGCGAAGGCCTCAGAACCAGATAACAACCCGTGGGAACCCTCATCAGCACTTTTGGCCTGTTGAGAGCAGCGGCACACCGTTTGTTGTGGGTGGCAGTCATAATAATAATCATCCTCCAAAAAGGCAACTCCCATCCCCAAAACGCTAACCCCCCACAAGGCCGGCTTGGCGGACGCCTCGAGATACCGCACTCATTTACCGGTAAAGCGAGCGGTTCCGAAAATACCAACACACTTGGGCCAAAGTCAGGTGGATCGTTCACCGAAGGCAGCTTCTTCAAAAGTAAGAGGAAAGAGGGCAGGTTAGACAAAATGAGCGAAAAAAGGGAAAAAAAACACTCACAACAACCTTGTACATAATCCAGTAATAAACGATTCGTTTACATTTCGGGGGGACCCGGACTTGGCTCCGGTAAGAAATGAAGCAAAGAATAAAAAAAAGTCTCTTATCACGCACAGACAATCACGCCTCGGTTCATCGTCTGTGCTATTTTTTTTTCTTTCGGTGGTTTTTTTCCCTTGAAGATGATAGAATGCTTCTGCTACTGCTAGACATATATCACTTCATGAATGAATGAACGAATGAATGAAAGAATGGATGAGGTCGGAAAAAAAAGTAACAAACAGATGGTTTCGGCCGTTTGATACGTTTGTTACACTTTTTCAAGTCATTTCGGTTGAATGGTGAAATAATCATCGCACTTTTTGTGAGTTTAGGTTTTTTCACCTCTTGGGATTCTAATGAATCACTTAGGAATCTTAAGTTTCACCTCATGGAAGATTTATTTGAATTTATAAAAATAAATTTACAAAAACTCTTTAGAAATTATTGCATGATGAAGTTTGATAATGATCTTATTCCAAATGCTTCTATACTTCATTTCGATATTTTTGTTTATGACAATTTATTGATTATCAGGGTTAAATAAGAAGGAAGCAAATGCGTCCAACACCAATAAAAATTTCTTTCCACTTTTAATGGTACAAATTTTGTGTACACGATTGAGGGATTAATCTGTATACATTTATTCCATTTACTCAGAAATGAAACAAAAACACTCAAAGTCCATTTCCAGTGAAATATTGACGAAGGCTAACATATTACAATGAACAACAATATAGCCAGGTTGCCGTCAATGTTTTTCAGCTGATAATCATAACTGTGTACGGACTGTCATTTCAAAGCACGGGTTAAAAAGTCATCAAATGAAGTTTTTTTTTATGTTTCCGTCAACAATATTCTATTATACATAAAAAACAAAAACAAAACATTCGAAGCAAGTTTATGGCTATTTCTGTTTAATACGCGCAAAGCAGCGCACAAATTTCCAACTTTGACAAAATGCCATATGTATATCTCTTTCTGGTCTGGTAACTGGGTTCGATTCCCTTTATCGGCAAGAAAAACTTTTGGGTTCGAATCCCATAAGTTGCCGACAGGTAAGATGTGTTTCATTGTATACATAATTAAATATTTCAGAGAGAACGCATCTGGGGTTAATCTGAAGAGACTATTGCAAGCGGAGTGGATTGCCAACCATTGTAGGTCTCTAAAGATTGGATGCCTTCCCTCGACGAACCATCGGCCGTGGAAGCCTGAGAAGCATTTCGAAGGCCAAGCCACACAGGCATAGGCTGGACCTTGCTACCGACGGGGGAACCATACATACATACATACATACTAGAAAGGGAATTTCAAATGTTAAAGTAAAAGCAGGAAAAATTGAGATTTCTTCCAAAAAATAGATGTAACTTTTTCAAATTTCACGTCTCGGTAGGTTGAATATAAGGTTGGTTTCGGAGTAATATTTAGGCGATTTCCTTATTTTTAATGGTTGCATGTATGAAATAAATGTTTTTGCGTTCTCTTATTCGCAGTTGGGATTTTTCATTCTCAAAAATGCTATAAGTTCTTGCAAATTTCAATTCGCAATGATCAAAGATGATACTGATGGTTTGACTTGTGTGGATTTTCATATAGATTGCAAATAAGGATGTATGGAATCATACATTCTTCTATAGGAATGAATTTGATGATTACCGCGAAACCAACCTAACATTCAAAACGCTTCAACTTTTTACACATTGATCGATTTTGATCAAATTTGGTTACATACTAGAATATACTCTGAAACATAATCTCACAAAATTTGGAGATGAAAACGTAAAACTTAAGAAAGTTACAGCTAATTTTGTAATACAATCTCAATTTTCCCTTCTTTTAGTAAAACAGCAGTATCTCTCTTCCTAGTGCTCGTAAAATGTTTTAAATTCATTAAATGAAAAGTTTATAATCTTATTTTACTTGTGTAAAAGTTTCAGAAAGGCAAACGCACGCGTTTTTTTTTTCGCTCGTAATAATTTTCGGAAATTTGTGTTTTTTGGTGATAAATACGAAAATGTTTTAAAAGATCATAACCGAAATATTATGAAAAAAGGCTAGAATTCAGTATAATCATGAGCAGCTTGAAAGAGAATTGTGTGCGCTTCTCTGGTGTTTAATTTGTACTTTCTGGAGCTCTGCTGGGAACCGGACCCCAACAATTGTGAAGGAAACTCTGGTCGGAGTTTTACTTTTTAGTGTTGTGGTTGAAAATGAGAAAACAATTTTAATTTAAAAACGGGTGCTAGGAGTGAATAAAACAATTTTGTGTTGTGTGGTTGGAAGAAGAATTTTAAACAGGATCTTGAAAGAACAGGTTTAGATCTTTTCATAGTCGGTTATCTTAACAACTATGGAACCTAGGCGACGTATGTGTTACAGCGTACCTACTGCGATTTGGAAAAATGAAAACGCCTTGTGCTACGTAGGAAAGTGGGCTTGTTACAAGGAATCGCTTAAAGAAAAAAGTTTCCAGTCCAAGCTCTGAAAGGCAAAATATGTTTGGTGTGGTTTGGGTGAAAATAATTCATACCATCAGTGAAGTGTTTTTGCCGTTTTCCCCCACATGTGATGCTTTTTATGCTGCCGCACCGCAATTAATCTTGATTTTCCAATGGAAAATGTGTTCTTTGAAAAACAACTGAGGGTTGATATATCCATTTTGAAAATTTGTTTAAGGTTCTTAGTTACAAAAATGAAGTGGTAATTTTTCAATTGTGGTTCGAAGAAACTTGATTTTATTACTAAAAAATATTTACTTAAATATATGTGAAATGAAATGAAATTTTTTAAAGAACCTATCGAGCTCTAAACAGACCTCGAAAGGTTTTGTGAAGTAATCATATTTTCTGTTTCTCTTTTTATTTTCAAGAGCGAGTAAAGGCGCTATATCCTTGGTCGATGACCAGAAATGATTGAACACAGAAATCTAAAACAGTTCAAGCAAAATAACAGCTAATTCATTTCCAATATTTACTTTAATTAATTACACCATTTCTGCAAAATGTTCCTATTCTTAAGTTTTGTGATTTCTGTGTACAAAATAAGTCATTTCCAGCCACTTAGAAAAGTCCAATCGATTGACGCAGCTACTTTACTTTTCACATGGTTTCTTCATCAAGGAGCATTTTTTTTTAGCATGCTTCCAACGATACTGCCCATTTGAAACGTATGGTACTGGTGGTCCACGTTTCTTCCTGTTCCTGTGTTCCAGATGTCTCTGCGTTCTCTGCTCCATGGTAGGCCCAACCACTTTATGTTTTTGATCATTTTAATGTTTTGATGTTAAAATTATAAAAAAACATGAACAAAGAAAAGAGGAATAATAAAACACTTTATTATTCTGTGGGACTCAGACATAAGTTCTGGCTATGGAAGTACGATTAGTGATTAGTGATTTTACTTGTGTAAAAGTTTCATGAAAAAATATCAGGCAAAAACATTAAATCTTGGTAGCCTCTTTGAAACTTTTCTCGTGGTTTGTTTTAATAAAAGTTTGGGCAAATCTCCAGCAAATTTTAAGTAGACGTACTATTTTATTTTACACGGTTTGAATTAAAGAATCAACTCAGAAAATTGAATACACATGAACAATTCAGGAACACAACTCTAACAATAAAAAAAATTATCATTCCAACGAATCTTCTGGCTTCTTATCAATTTGTTTACATTACCCCCATCTGCCGAAATGTAAAAGGAAACTATAAATTTATGTTAGCCCTCCTTCGAATTCAAATATCACCGCAATACAGGGAATTGTTCGAATTCATTGAGTTTTCAAAATTCACAAAAATGTTGTACAGTGTCAAAATCGATTTTTTTTTATTTAATGATGATGATAAAGTTTCTCACATCGTGGGATAGTTTTTTAAGTTTTCGATTCTCATAGAAAAAATCGAGCTATTTTTAGCATTTTTCGATCCGTTAAAAACTATAACCAGTATGGCGGATAGGCTTAATGATATTACATATGTACAAAATTTAAATTGTCTATTTTTTATCCTATACCAACACTGTTAGTGTAATAATATTTTTTGGACAATCACCAATTTTTTTATAATTCAGTCACCTTTCTGGGCTAGAATTAATCAAAATGTTATTCAAAGATTCACCTTTTAAATCTTATTTCCATATGCAGAATATGACTGTTTTGCATCACGCGTTTGTTAATTTTAAAATTTAATCCATCCAAGCATTAACTTTTTGAATTTTATGTAGTATTTCTACCCCTAAAGGTATGCAACCTGCTTATGCTTTTTCTTAAAAAACCATTTTCATAGAGAAAATGTAAAATTTAATTAGAACAAAACAAAAAAATTACTGCAATTGGTGCTTTATGCGTACTGACATTATTAATATATCAAAAACTACATATATATTTTCAAACGTTTTTATTTGTATTTTAATTAAAAACTAAGTTTGTTGCACCTTTCACTCAGTAAGGTGAAAATCGTATGTTTTTGTCAATTTAAAAACAACTGGTAGAACCATAACGTTTCTTCTGACTGCATTAATTTTATGTCCCATCAACCCAAACAAGCGGTACGATTACCTGTAGACATTAGGATTTTAAGAGCCATTGACGTTGATAAGTGTTGCATGGTGTTCCAGTTGACAGTGTTGATAATTTTTAATAATTTTTAGAATATTTGCACAAAATCATCTTAAGCAATTTTATTTTTTCCTTATAACGTTGAGAAAAAAAAGCAAATCATCAGATGAAGATGAAGAAAAACCCCAAAAAACATACTCGATTTCTCGATACTTTTCAATGGCGCTTGGAAGTATGTAACACTTGACCGCTGCAAACTTTATATGAAAATTTCAAATTCTTAAATTTTTACAATTCCCATAACTTTCTTTGGTTGTTTTTGCTGCCAAAAAGAACAATAAAATTTTTGGAAGCGATCAATCCAGTTCTAAATAAGTGCGACGATTTCTTATTTGATAAGGAAATTTAAAAAGTAAAAAAAATTAATTCAAAAATTGTCAGAGATAGATCTGCTGCATGAAAAATACTGCTTAATTCATGCAGTACATTTCATGCCAACAAACTGTAAACCTAACTTGCACCCCAGGGAAGATATTCAATGCCAAACAGTTTTTTGTCCAAAATTATTTTCATTATTAAAGTTTTCAACTGAACGATTTGTAACCTTAGCATGAGAATATAAAATCTCAAAAAACTGTTTTGCATAGCCATGTTTTATTGGTTTATGTAACCTTTTCAAAAACACTTTACGATTTTTTTATAAACTCAAGCGAGCAAAGTCTATAATTTTTAAATACTATTCAATGAATTCAGATTTTTTTTGTAATGTTTATAGCTATATGTAACTTTTTCACAAAAAGCTTAGCAGCTTGTGATGTTTGCAAAAAATGAAGCCTAAGAATAGTCAAAACCAAAAACCAAAGACCAAATTAATTTCAAGCTTATTTGAGTTTTCTGGATGATTTAACACGCAAAAATTTCTTCTTCCATACAAATTTTCATACAAGTTGAAACGTGTTGCGCTAACTCAGGAATCAACCAAATCATTTATTTTAATTTAATTTTACGCTGATGCTTGGTGACCCAAAAAGCATCGAAAAAACATATGAGAGCAAATAGTCATTTTTTGCAGCAGTCTAATGTTAACGTTTGTTCAATTTATTGGTTTTTTGTTCGGAAGTATCCCCCCTCGAGATGTTTCAAACCCATGTGAAAATAGAAAAATTTCGAGTTTATTCCGTCCTAAAATAGATATTGTTTTTGAATGATTCTACACTTCTTGACATTTATTTGTAAGCACTCAAACTTTCGCCCAAAAACTTTTTCAATGAATAAGTTCAAAAGTCAAACTTTTCTTATTACGAGAGGCCATTTTGGGAAAGGTGTTTTCTGTTGGATTAATTTTGTGAGTCTAAGATTCTTGAAAGTTTTTATTTTAAGCTTATAATTACTTGCATATCTCGATAGAAGCCAGAGGTTTAGATTCAGTACATGGAACATTGAGTAGCTATAATGTTTCACATTTTAGTGTTAAATTTTATGAAAAATCAAGAAAGTTTGAAACTTTAAACTTTCTTGATTTTTCATTAAATATAACACTAAAATATGAAAATTATAGCTACTCAATGTTCAATGTACTGAATCTAAACACTGCAGATGGTAAAGCTTAGTTCTTTTAGAAATGGGACAGTTACGAATGCGTGTATCTCAAAAACCTTTCGTTTGATCTTAATACTTTCAATGAAGTAAATGAAGATAATCTTATGATAATTCATGAAAAAATTTGAAAAAAATTATTTATCGTTTTTTTTTTTTGCAAGAATAAGTTCTTCTTTACTCTTGGTACCTTCCATCGGCCAGCGCACACTTTTTTCAGTCATTATATTGATCAGTATTTCAAACTTATACTTCGTCTAATCTGTATTTAAGGTGGCTTCATCCTCCTCCTTCAATTTCTGCTACTTTTCGGTACAAAACTTATTTTTTAAAAGAATCTGAAGGCAATTTAGTGGATCCAGCTGTTTCGAAATTATCAAATTTGATTATTTTTGAGCAGCTTTATGAGCGTTTTTTAATGGAATTTTTTCTGGTAAAATCTGGCAAAAACGAAGTAAAACCATCATGAGATTGAATTTAAAGTATAATCGGTTAGTATAGATCGTAGGTTGCGAAGGGTACATAAAAGATTACTCTTTTTAGGCTTTTAAAAACAGCAAAAACCATAGTTTACGTTTTGAAAATTGTTGTTTTTTTTCACAGGAGCAGAATTTTGGCAAATCATTATATTTTATACAAAATAACCAGCAAATACATACCTTAATATACCTTGCCAAGAGCAGACATGTTATAGGATTCAAACGCTGGAATTTATTGAAAATAGTGTATTTCATAAGTTTTTTCGTTCATGAGAAATCATCTGTCCCATAGCCTCGGAACCGGCTATACAGCTTACAAGCTGTGGAATTAGCATCAAATTGTTGTTTGTGGTTAGGTTTGAATGACTCAATACCAGGCAACACTTTCAGCGTATCGGAAAATCAAAATTTTGAAAATGTCAGCGTCCTACCCTTAGTTTTTTGCTTATTGAAAATTCGAAATGCTGGTATGAGACTTGACTTCCCTGATGACCCTTAGCCGAAGTTGCGGATCATATACTTTACCCCAATGCTTGATTTGAACTATGTGGACATTTTTGACAGTGTTTGCATACTTTTCCACCACTCACACACAATAATTCTTCGAATAATCAACGGTTTTGTTGGCAATTATTTTGATAATGATGGATTTTGAATGAAACTGTGCAAAATTATTTATTCCTTTTTCTCTTGAATCGTAAATATCGCAAAAACGCGTAAATTTTAAATTTTGAAAAAAATTGGTCGGATAGTGACTCGGTAGGCTGTGCTTGTGAGTGACGGACACGTTTTTTTTTTGCAGCTGAAAAATCATAGAAATATGAAAACAAAATTTTGAAGAAAAATCAGTTTATTTTAATTTGGATTGTCCCCCGGATTTTGCGGAAAGCAGGAGCATCTGGAAAAGCTGATGCACCTGGATTCAAATGATGCCCACCGGATCAGAACGACTAGATGCAGCAACTCTTCAAGTGACAAGGACATTACAAACCTATACCATCAAGAATGGAACCGAGGGATCCGGAATCGAGAAAGACGGATGAGTATTGTTTTTTTTTTAGAGGGAGAAGAGTGGGACTATGGCAAAGCCAGTAAATATTATCTTATTAACATAGTTTTTACAAGCTTGTAAAATTTTGGTTAGAAAATAATCTGGTTGGAATTCTATTTGCTGTGATGGAATTAAGAGTACCTCGATTGACTTCCTTGGTAAAAAATTTAAATTCGAGAAGTGTTTTTTTTTCTTAGCTTGAGAAATTGTTCTTAATTTAAAAAATTGGAAATGGGAAAGTTACAAACTTGTCCTTCTTGATGATGGCTTACAGGATTGAAAAGAAATCGAAATACGGAACAAAGATAAGTGAACAATTCCATTTTTTCATTGGTGTACCGACTACATACAATCAAATTGTTTTTTTTACCCACACAGAAATGGGACAAGAATTTCTAATTACAAATGATATAAAAATGGGTTTTCACATTGTCTTTAGAATCTTGACATACATTCATCTCATGAAATTGTGTACAACAATGTTCAGTTCTATATAAAGCCCATTCTTTCGATTGAATTTTGTGAAAAATCGGTAGTTCCTATGTTATTGATCAACTTTGTATGATAATTGAAAATGTCAGTTTAGATTCTGCGTCAGGGTGAATTATTTCAAGCAATTCAATGCATTTGCTCAAAACTTTCTGGACAAGTATTGATTTCAAGTGGAATTCTACAAATGGTTTCATTTTTTAACGGTGAGAATCGATTAATATTTGGCATTTTATAATAACAGAGTGCATTAGTTTTATTATTCATAGCCAACTTGATAGACGTTTGTGTACAATTTCTATGAAAGTTTTTTGTTTGATTATCTTCGTGAAACGACAGTTGCTAATTTTAACTTTCATGCTTTTGGGAATAAAAAGCAGCATTAACATTTTTGATAATTTTTTTTTTTTTTCAAAAATTGAAAACAAACTTTGTGGGGTTTTCAACCATACTTCAAGTCTTTTTTAAGTCGTTTCGATATTTTTGCGGCACTATGCATTAAAATTTTCACTCGAAATAAGAAACAAGAATTTTTAGAGTCCCTTCATAGTTAATTTTGGTCACCATTAAACTTAACATACTCAAGCCTTTTAATGAACTGAAAGCTTTCAATAGGAACTAATAGGAGTTAGGAAAATTATTTTTAAGGTTCACCGTAACACTAGTCAAAAGTGTCTCCCAATCAATTCCTTCAAACCCTCTCCCAACCAAAATTGTTTTGCTAGGATGCAGAGGTAACCTCGGTCCTAAAGCACAAAATAGATCTTTCATCCTTTTCTCTTTCTTCCAATCTATCTATTGACTACTAGGACGTGGCCGGCGCCGTTATTGACGTTAAAAGAGAGTTTTGTGCAGTGTGAATGAGCTGCTAATCCCAAGCACCATTCATTTGACCTCTGATCAAAATTGATGGCCTCGGTCAATCACGGAGTAGCAACCATTGGCAATGTGGAACTTGTTCTACTGAGCCACGCCAGCGATCGTGGATCTCGAAGTGATTGTTATCATAATATGTTTTTGGAACAAGCAATGCATACATTTTCTACAACCATGCACTTCGGGTTTTACGGTTTAAGGTGGATGTGAGTAGTTAATCAAGCTAAGCTAAGCTAAGCTAATTTTGAAAAAAATTGGTCGGATAGTACTTTTTACAGGCAACAAAATGCTATCAAAGTTTTGAATGTCCGATTACTAGTTAACGAGCTATTAGCAAATGAAAGTGTCCCATTTCTAAAAGAACTAAGCTTTAAGTTGTAAAAATTTCAGAGTTCTATGTGTTTGCTTTTACACAACTGCTTATTTCCTTTCAATTTTCTGTTTTCGATTCTGAGAACGAAAGAAAGGATAGGGGAAGTATAAGATTAACATTGGTTGTAGTAATTGTAACAAGATTAGGGTCTAAATGCATATAGGAACGATGCTTTTGAAAATCCCATACCAGATTGAACACGGTTGTGAAAACTATTTCCCGTCCTCTAATCTCAAAAACCCATAGTTGTGACTTTTAGTTATGGCTGCTTATTATTTATTATAAAATTATTTATTATAAAATTATTTATTATAAATTTAGGTTAAAGCCCGATCCGATCCGGTTGCCCGGATTTTGCTCAGGTTTATTCTCATGGTCATCCTCATCCCAAACTTTAAAAAAAACACAAATTGTATTGTAATTTTTTATTACTTATGCGTCCAAAACGAAATTTTTTGATTATCTAAAAACTAATCATGAAAAGTTTTTGAAATTTCAAAATACCCATAAAAATCGTCTGATGAATTTTATGAGTTGAGATTTTTGATGAGTAGTTCTTTGGTTTTGACAAAACTCGCCCGGATTTTGGTCGACTATTTTGACAGCAAATGCCTCGATTTGTTCAGGTTTAAAGATGAAATAGCACGGATTTGTCCGGCCCACAAAGCATTTTTAAATACATCTACTACAAATTAAGAGTTGTCTAACCTGCTTGAGATCCAACCTAGTCTAGTCAATAATACGTGTACAATCAAACCAGTTTTAAAGCATTTGCAATGAATTACAAATTAGTAAATAAATATTCGAAAAGAAGACCTCAGCTAAAACAATTGAAGCTATCCGCTCAATATCCCTGTTGAATTTTGATTTTAAACTTTTAATGAAAATTCTGAAAACACGTCTTTAAAGAGGTATGTCCGAATATAATATTTTGAACGATATTCCAAAAATTCGAATGAAAAATGAATATTTTTAAGCTGTGACTTAACAAAAAAAAGACAAAATTGTTGGAATAAACTGCCGAAGCAGATCAGCTAAAGTAATCTCTTTTGATTCAGATCACGCATTTGATCATGGTTATAAAAATGTTCATCCTAATACTTTGCGGGACATGCGGTTCAATCCAGAATTGATGTCTCTTATAAGTGTGTTTTATGTGTGTCTCCTGTGGTTTTCCTCTTCTCGGGTTATTGTTGATGAATATCTAAGCCGATAAATGTGGAATAAATGTGAAATTTTTCGATAGATTCGTATAATCAATGCCTAAATTTTTGAAAGTACAACGATGCCAAATTATGGCTTTATCATACCCAAAAACGGCATCATTTTAACCTCAAAACTCGTTTTGAAACGTTGGCTGAAAATGCATAACAAAGGTTTTAGTGAAACCTACATTTGGGATTAACAAGGTATCCGGGAATACTTGATCCCCTGTTTCTTATTTTCATCATATCTTTGGGGAAAATTAGGAAATTGCCGTTTTTTGCATTTTCTGAAAGCGTGTAATTTCAAGTCAATATACTTAAAAAGTTAGAACGATATATGAACTCGTAGATGAGCTAGAAGCATTTTCGTGGGACTAAAAAATTGTAATATTTTTCGAGTTGCATGAGACTTGATCATTTACTAAAGGAGACTTGATCTCTTATACAGAGTTTCCTGACTCTAGGCAAAAAACTAATAATTTTCGAAGAAAAAAGGTCCGTTGACTATTTTATGTAATATTAGTTTAAACAGATTACTTTCAACTAGATAATTTTTCGATAAACACAAGGCATTGCTCAGATATTAGTAATTTCATGATAACCAATGATCACGAACCCTTTAGATGAAAAATACATCTTTTTGGACTCTAGGGATCAATTATACTCATTACATACATTTTGTAAAACTTCTTCTTAACAAAAATTGAGAGTTTACTTTGCTTTGAAAAGTGGCATTATGAAGTTCATATTCAAGTCTTATGATTGTCATATTGGAATAAATCATTTTTAGTACTTATTTCATTTGAGAAACATTTTAAAGTAGTAGAAAAATATCTTCAAATCACATTTTGTGAAATTTAACAAACAAAGTTCAATAACTCGAAAATAAAAATTTCTAAAATTGATAAACACAACAGCATTATTGTTTTGTACTGTTTGGTGGATTTTTCGACAACATTTGATATTTATAAGACTTTCCTGTTTCGAGATATAGCTAATTTTACTTTCAAGGCGTGATTGCAAAATAAGGTTTCATTTTGCCATAAAAGCCTGCTCGAGAATCCATTGAAGGCTGTAATATAAATTAAAAATTTAATTTATGATTGTATTGAAATTTAATAGAATATGAAGAATTAAGAAGCTCGAAAGTTGATGTCAGGAGTGTATTCGAAAAAAGCAACACATTGATTTTTGAATAAATTTTGAAGGCAAAAATGTAAGTTGATGAAATTTTCAGCGAAGTCACCTGGTTTTGTAATGTTTACATTTGCAAATTATTGTGATGTTCTGTAAAGTGGTTTTTCAGATATCGTCCAATGAAGAAATTTTTTGACTTTAATTTTTGAGCAATACCTCCGCCATCTATAATGCGTACTTTAAACCATCTTTTTTATTTCAAATCAAGGTTATTTTTGATAATGTTTTCTGTTTCCTGAAATTAGATCTTCAAAATAATTCGAAGTTTCGAATTTGGTCGAAGTTGATAAATTTAGCCAATTGTCCTCCTTCGGCACAAAAACAACATATTTGACTTTTTATCACTCCACCACTGATTTTGCGTTATGGCACGATTCCAGATCCGACTTTAACAGAGTTTAAACTTTATGGGACCTCTTGAATGCTTTTCAGAGAAAACAGTCGCATTTGGAGGCATTCTTCTTTGTATTTTAGGCGTGTCAATTGTTATGAAAGACTTAGACTAAGACTAAGACTGCAGATTCCACAGATCATTAGCCTGCTCAAGTACTAGGTATAAAAACTTTTCATTTTTTTCTCCTTGTTTATCTCCGGGAAATACAGGCGAGATTTGTTAACGAAAAGTTTCTGACTGGAATCCTGTCAGGTGACCGCTAAAGAGTTTGTTTCTCAGTCCATTACGAAAGTTTTCAAAATATCATCCCACATGAAGTCCAAATATTTTGCGCACGATTTCACCTCCGTATTTTGTTAATTTTACTAGTGGGCAGCTTTTCTATCTTTAAGAAATTAACATAGAATAATTTAAAAGTCATCCAGACGAACCAGTTAAGAAAATTGACTTTTTTACCATTTCCTCTATTCATATTTTCTGAATGAGGCTGAAAAAACCTCTCAGATTCTCCTCACTTCATTAAATCAATCATCTTCAATTTTATTCAAATTTAAGCTGACTTTTACAGATCCTATAAAACTTCTTTAACAATTTATCATGTGAATATTGGTCAAATAGTTGTTTTAGAGTCTCCCACTGCCAACATTTTCCTGATTTTTTTTTTTCGAATCTGCTCGAAAAATTTTGTTAACGATCTTCAGTATTGGACGCTATCTCAAAAAACACTGACAAATTTTCATCAAATTTTGTTTAGGTACACATTGAATTCAAAAATTATTCATAAGACAAAATGTTGCATTTTTTTCGAATTCACTCTTTAAATACATATATCATATCCATTTGGTGGTGATGATTTAAACATATGAGAGCAAATACGTGACAGTTAAAAGTAGGTTGCCCTTCATATCATTATGGGAGAGTAGGGAATAATGGGCCACTTTTTTTCTTTGTTCCATAACTTCTTGATTAGAAAAGATAGAATGAAAATAAAAAAATTGTATGGTTTCATAAATTTTTTCAATTGGGGGTTTTAATTTTTTTTTTTAAGTTATTTTCCTCAAGTTTTGACTGTTTTTGAAAATAGCAATATTTTTTGGATTTTGAAAAATGGGAGTCATGGGCCACTAAATCAAATTGACCAAATAATGCAAAGTTTATGAGTTGACCCAAAACTGGAATTTCAAAATTCATTTGTTATTTTAAAGCAACTTCAAAAGATGAAATTTAAGTGAGTTGTGTATGATCAGATAGATTCAAAAACCTGACTCGCGAACGTTTTCACAAAATTTCTCATACAGGATGGACAAAATATTTTTCGTCACTCTTCATTAGCCATAAGAAAACATCACAAATAAGGAAAACGTATTTTAAGACATGTATGTGTATAAAAACATAAATATATAGGTGGCCCAAGATACCCCACAAAATGTGGCAAATTGGTTGCGTTTGTGAGACTTATTGATGTTTCATCAAAAATTCCGTTTCTACGCGATTCTTTCACGACATGACAAAACTAAGATGATAAACGTATGAGCATATTTTTGTTATGCGCTTTAGGTTCTCCATTGATGCAATTTGGGGGTGCTTGTTTAATAATGTAAGTAGTTTTTTTTTATTTTTTTTTTTTTAGCTGGATAAATTAAAGAAGCATATGATGCGTATTTAAGTCAACAACAAATAGAAAAATATCCTTACGCAAAGCGACGGCGATGACAGTTGGATTGAGATTCTTATCTTAACATGCATCTGAGATATTCAAATTGGCCAACGGTAGCCCACTCTCCCCTATATATTACAAATTTCTTAAATGTAAAGTACACACATTAAAATTCAACACTTTCAGTAACTGAACATAAGGATTTTTCTTAATTGCGACCCAGGGTTACCCTCCAGTTTCTTCCATGTTACAGTTGTTTAAGTTAAGAGAACCTTAGACGTTTAAGTGTGCAGAAACTTTTTACGAATGATTTAAAAAGCTCCGGATTAGCCATAATGACAATTTCGTTCGAAACACTTGGTGCGGTTTATTTATTTTCTTAACGCTACCGGCACTGTTGGTTTCGAATTTCTTCCATCGAAAACCTACCTTTTTGATTTTGTTTCTCCGCAGAGATATGTTGGATTTACATCTGAAGCCTTATGCTTAAACCGCCTACATCCGTCCGTGTTACTTTTCCAGCATAAAACAAGAACAAATCGCGAAAGCTGCAGCAGGATTATAATTCGGCTTTTTCGTTCGCTTCTTCCCGGTATTTCGGTGGGTGGTTTTTATTTTTAGATTCCTCTAAATTGTGCTGACTTGTATGAATGAATGAACGAACGAACGAACGAACGAATGACTGACGCTGACAGTCACTAACGATGAAACGGTAATGGTTTATTTTCGTTTTTCCAATAACAAGCAAAATCGAGCGAAGGCAAAGCCACTGATGAAACTCTTGGTTTGGTTGGGTTTAAGTTGATTTTTCGATTTCACTGGGTGATTAAGTTTTCATTCAACCCCTGGAATTAAACACTTCCATTCATTCGGTAGGAGTTCGACGGAAAGGGTTTTTTTGCAAAGAAGAATCCTTGCCCCGGAAGTTTATTTTCGGCAGTATATTAGCGCGGTCAAACAAAATCCGGGAGAGCCTCCCTGCCTCCCTCCCGGGAACCGACTTTGGGCCTTCTGGGAGTGGCCAATGGCTTCGGCTCACGAGATCCTCCTATGGTTATGGCCTTCGGTATGTATAATAAATCGCCCTCAGGCTCTCTTGTGTGGTTAGCCTCACGAGGAACACTTGAACCGGTCAACGCAAATAGTACAATTTTCCTCTGCTTCGTGGTGGATTAAAACGGGGTAGTTAGGGTAGGTTTCGCGAAGTGAAGCGTGTGTGGGAAAAATGCTCAACGGCACGAAATTGAGCCTTCACCACTTGTCGACGTTGTTAAAACCCTGTAGAGGGTTTTCGGGGAGAATGCCCCAGCACTTTGCTTAATCACTTAATCCTTATTGTAATATTATTTTCCGTTTTTCCTTTGTGTGAGAATTTTGCCACGCTCACCTCAACGATTTTTCTTTTTTATTTCGGGGAGTTTGCGAGTACGTTTTTCTGTTCACTGTCGATGGTGACTGTTTGGAGCTAGCCGAAGGAGTAGCCCCTTTTCTATTTACGTAACCTATTTATGTTTCACAATTTTATGAGGATTTATGAGTGAAAGCTTTCCGTTTGCTTCTTTGCTGCTTCCGGTCACAAATCTACCCCTTGCACTTCACTCGTATCTGGCTTTCGTTTCATGGGAGGAGGTACCTTTTTCCGGGAGCTAAAGCGCCTTTTCCACTCGAGCACACCTTGAATCAAAATAAAGCGGGAGGAAAAAAGCTCCTCGAGTACTCCAAGGGTGCTTCGTAGGTTTATTTTTTGCTCTGTTGTTGTTACTATTTTGCTCTTCTCCGCAATGATTTTTCCCACAGAAGGACGCACAGCAAGTCGAAAGAAAAACAATTTCCACACACTCGAGTTCGCTCGAGCGATTTTCCAAAAAGACGAAGTAGCGAAAAACACACCTCCACACTTCCTCGTTCTTATCCCGCGCGAATCTAACCCCGATGGGACACTTCAAGTACCCGGGATCAGGCTCCCGAAACTGCCGACAAACTTTGCCCGGTCTGCCGGAACCGCGATTGTAGAAAAAAAAACACCAATGGCCCCTGAAGGCAAAAGAGCCCTCTTTAATTTGCAATTATTTTTTCACACCTCTCCAACCCGAGTTTTCCCGCGAGGAACGACACCCGCATCATCATCATCACCCAGGAGGAGAGGAGCCAAAAAAAAACATCAAGCAAATCCCAAACCGGAACCGTTTTTCCCGCACTTGAAGGAAACACCCCGACGACTTTCAACTGAACCCACCTCAACAGGCCGCACGGCCAAGCACCTGTGGCGGAGATCCCCCAACAAACATCAACAACAAGAACACCAACATCCAGCAATCCTGACCAGTACACCAAACTTTTTTTCAGGGATCAACCACCAAGTTCACCTGGAATAGATTCCAAAAACCAGTCGAACGAACGCGCGCTAGCGACGACGTCCTCACCGAGGAAAGTTCGAACAGAAACTGACAGCCCTCGGACGCATTCGGCCCATCGAAGGCCACTGCGAGGAAAAAGCCGAACCCCAAAGCCCGAACCACCCACTAATCCGTCCCAAAGTTGTTGCTCCCGAACCTCCCGAATGCCAACTGACAGCATCCCGAAGCCCTTCGGCGAACGTTCACATTGCAGCGAAAGGATTTTCCAAACGATTTTCTCTCTCGCGTTTGTCCCGACCCGACTCATACCCTTCACACACACTCTCACACACTCGTGAGAAATTCTCTCCGAATGAGAGAGGAAAACTTGAGTGCAGGAATTTGCTGTGTGAAAAACCCCGTGCTTCCTCTCTGTTTTGAAACGAGTTTTTACGACCTGGGTGCGGTGTATGGACTGGTTGGATTTTCCCAAGTAACGTTTTTCCTTCCAGCAACGATCACCCCTCCGATTGGGACAAGATGACCTGCGGGTGGAAATCATCTGATGTTTACCCTTCAACGGTGCTGTGCTGCTGTTGCAACCAACTCTCTCTCTGGTGCTAGTGACGTCGTCGTCCTCGTCGTCACCACCGTCGTTGTTTTAAAGGGATCCAATTTCAAGCCACACAGCAAATGGACAAATGGGCAATGTGCTCGGTGGTATCTGACGCGGGTCCGCTCGCTGCGAAACCAACTGACTGATTCCTTTATGGATGTAGGTCGTTGGCATTTGTTGGCGTGGCAAGTCAAACGAAATTCAATCACTTTGTCGTCAAGTTTGAATGTCGAAAGCTCGCATCGTGAAGTGTAGGCTACCCTCTATATGTACAATAAAAAGTGGCGTTGGGCTTTCTGGTATTCCCGAATTTGCGTCACCGATGTAGGTTGCATAATTCATGGCGTCATTGTTGTGACCCTTTTTAGTATCCTTTTTTTCTTGGAAGGGGTCATTCATCTCAATCAAAAACAAAAGGTAAATGACACTATTACAGTAGGTAGAAACCAATAACAATATAAGGGTGAGGCTTGAGGCATAACACGGTAGAACCGGAATAAATACCTTGTCATTTGCGTAACTTTAAAAAACTTAATGTTTTTGGAACTCATCTCACAAATTTTCGAAAAATTTGAAATTTAAATGGTGGTTCCATGCATTTTTAAATTTGATTAATGCTTGAATTATGAATCCGTTTAGAAATATAATTTTGTCAATGAAAACAACTGTGTTGTCCTCTTATTAATACATTGCGGACCAAATACGCTATATATTTTTTTTAATATTTAGAAAAAAGCCTTAAATTTAATGTACAATAATTCTAAGCTTACCTTTTCCTTTCCACATAGGTTTTACAAAATGAAACACATTTATACACATACATACTAACACAAAGAAATTCTAAATTCGGCGTTTTTCAGATTCATTTAAGGCCCTTAATGTGTTAAGATGTTTGTTCCAAAAAATCCCTATTTTGTTCCAATAGTTTTCATTGTTCGAAAAAGGTAAGAAAAAAAATCATTTTTTATTTAATTTTCTACAGGTTTTATAAAAACTCAATAAACTTTTGATGCAAAAACATAAATATTGATGTTTGAAATCCAAATTTGACAGCTAACGAACAAATAGTACCCTTTCCGATACCTCATGTCAAGTCAATGCACGAGGAAAAACCGCCAAGATAAACGTAAGAGGGTTCATTAGAAATCACTTTTCCTTACCACGTGGAACTCATTTTTCTCTTTGTACGTCCAGACTGATTGCTCTCTCTTCAGAATCTCTTGACAGCACTGGGTAAGTGCTGCAGGGTTGGAACAAACTCTTCGTAACAATTTACCAGATGAAACTGTTGATAGTTAGGATATATTTTGGAAAATTTAACTGATTCTGTTGATCGATTTCGCATTCCTGTGAAAATCAGTTCAATTCTTAAGTTTTTTTTTTCATTCTTATTCTATTTTGTTGCGATCTGCCGAACAATGCGATGTATATCATGTTATCAAAATTTTATTGCAGCTTGAAATATTCGAAATTCATTTATATTTTCATCCAAAATTTTAGGGAATTCATTTTATTTATTGTAAAATCTTTGGTTTTTGTTTATATTAACTTCTTTTCAGTATGCTGTACAGCGTACACTAATCGATTTGTATTTTTATCAAATGTACATATGTAGCTTAGGGTGTAAAAACGACCATATAAATTTAGTGGGTTGGCCTACAAAACGGCCTGTGCCAAATATCAGCTCAGCCGGTCTTAGTTAAGTAGTAGGGATAAGTTGGGTAATTCCGAACAAATGCCATACGCGCTGCTGTGTGGGATGAATGAATACAAAAAGGCAAAAAGTACCAACAGTTTTAATTTGACATCCGATTAATGTTCCCATGCTGTTTCCGATCAGTTTAAAACCCCTAATGATATTTAATTAGATTTTTTTTTATATTCTTTATTTGAAACGGCTCAAAAATATTTTATTAGATGTTTAAAAAAATCATCACTCCGTGAAACGAAAATCGATTTGGACAATGTTTAATGTTCTGCAGAAAAGCCTTTTTGCTGGACAAAACCTCGTAACATCTTTAAATCAGCTCATAGAGGTTTGATGTCTTCGGGTGAAATGTTCACGATAACAAAAGCTATCTAATCGTTTAGTTGATGATGTTCTAACTAAATATTGGAATTCATTTTTGAAAGGCACAACATTGAAAACATACGTCGGTAAAATTCACCTTATCTTGATTATAATAACTCCAAAACGAAAAAAATTACATGTTTGAAAATTCTCTGTATTTAAGATTAAAACACGCTCAATCTTTCGCACTATTCGCGAGAATAATTCATGGGTTGTTTCCAAAAAATTTTATCTTTAAGTTTTGTGTAAAAAATCACGTTTCTTTTTTCAAATTTCCTTCTTAATTTATCCAAAACGCATCAAATTTCATATTCATTTTATATTCATTTCATTTCTAATCAAAAGTTGAAGAGATTTTTCTCAGGGAATATTTCAAAATTCGGAATACATTTGAATTTGAATAAAATATTGAAATTGAATAAAAAACTTATCGTAAAACCATTCATACTATAGGCAACACGATAAACAAAATAGCTTTGTCGTGAAGATGTGTTTAATACGTATGTAGAAATCTGAAAAAGAAGCAGTGCTGGTTTCAGTGATGATAGTTTTAAAGTTTTCTTGCATGTTTTGTATCTTTAATATCTTTAATCAGTGATAAAATATGAGAATAGTTGCTTTTATCTGTTCGTTTTTATCGTTTTTCGTTATCTTATCGTTTTTCAATTTATCTATTTTGAAAGAATATCAAATAGTTTTTACTAATATATGTATTTATACATATTAATGTACTTAACTAAAATAATTTTATTTCATTGTTAGATATATTGCTTACAAAATTCAATAAACAATATCTGCAATAGGGGCTTTTGATATAGCTCAGTTGGCAAATCAGTTGCTTTCTGAGTCGATGTCCGTGAGTTCGAGCCCAAGAGTAAACATCGATCACAGTTGTACCGGATAAGTTTTTCAATGACTTGTCCGCCAACTTCATCGTTGATATGAGTCGCAAATGACATAAAGATGTTAAAACGACTATAATCGAAACAAAAAAAAAATCTGCTACGTCCTTTTATTGGCCGTTTTTCAGTGTCAAGGAAAATTTAGGCTTTAAAAAAAGAAGAAATTTAGCCGTTTTCTGACTTTTGTTACTTTGCTTTTCCAATATTTTCCGCATAAAATTCAAGTTCATATAAGTTAATATATGTGAATACTTGCTATCGATACTATTTTCAGTACAAGGAAAACTAAAAATCGACCCTAGAGTAGCTATTAGACCGCTGCAAAAAATGACTTTTTGCCCCCATATGTTTTTTTGATGCTTTTTGAGCCACCAAGCATCAGTGTAAAATTTGAGATGATCTAGCTGATTCTTGAGTTAGCGTAGCGTGTTTCAATTTTGTATGAAAATATGTATATTCTTTGTGATAAATTTTTATTTTGTGGAAGAAAATACCAAGAACACATGGAATACGATGTTTTCCATACAAACATACGTCCAATAATGAACGGAATCGTCTGCTAGACGATAATGAACCTCATTTTCTACTCGGCACCATTTTTGATCACGTTTATCGATTTTGACGAAACGAAAGCCTGGTATAAGATCAAACATTTTTACATCTTTGTTTCAAATTTCAAGATTGAAAAAACTATCTAGATTTGTGCAAGTTATAGTACAAGTTAAAAAAATATGAAAAATACTTAAACATGGGTACTGATGAATAATAAAGCTTTTCATAAACCTGTTTGCAATTTAATGTCTGTTATTGTATATTGCCTTGGAATAGTTTAGAAAAAAAATTGAGATGTTCACATTAGCTCCACAATAATATCCTATATTACGCATAAAATAAATTCAGTTATGTAAGGAAATTGATTTTTTCATTAATTAAACTAAGAAATTAATGGTATTATTTCAGCTAATTGTTTTTTTTTTAAAGAACCCACACTAAACAGTAGGCTTTCATTACAAGAACGAGTTATTGAGAAAAATGTTAAATTTCATGGTAAACACAAAATCCATGCCTCACAAAAAGTTGAATATCTTCTTCATTAGCAAGTATTAGCAATTACTTTTTGTTTTACCATAAAGTTGAAACTCAGTTCTTTATTTTATTAAGTTATTCGACGCGGAATTTTGCTGAAAAACTATACTTTAAAATAAACTATTTTTGCTATAAATAGGACAATATATTTTGTAAATTGAATATGTTCAAAATGTATAAAAATTTATAAAATTTCAAATTAGATGTATACCAAATACAACGTTTATCTTGAACAGATTATTTTCTTTAGAGCGATAAAGATGAGAGATGAGATAGTATTTCCTCATTTTTCAAAAAAAAAAATTACCCTAACTTTTCCTACTAAATAAGTTGCTCAACATATCGAATTTTTCTAAATCTTTGATATATTTGAGATTGGCCATCAATCTCGTATCCAAAAATATTAATATGAAAATGTTTATCCAAGAAATGAAAAATTAAGTTTTATCACAACTTTCATAGGTTCAGCCCCACAGTGCGGGGTTATTATGAACACATGTTCTTATACATTTCTGGACATTTATAATGCTTTTAACGATCAAATGTTTTATTCATCAAATTAGGCCCGTTCACTAATTACTTAGCACGAATTTAAAATTTCAAGACCCCTCCCCCTCTGGTAAGGAGTAGTAAGATTTCCTACAAAACTCCCTCCCCCTTTTTGCAAGATCTTTAATTTTAAATTTTTGAGAAAATGATTTGTTTTCTTCTAAAATGAGACTCGGATATATAGAAACCAAGATTGATGTAAAAATAACAATAATGAAAAGTGACAAGAAAAAAAACTTTGAATAAGTTAATTGGTTTGCTATGATTCTGATGATTGTGTTTGTGAAATCGTTTCTTACGTGAAATTTTTGGAAACACCCTACCCCTCTTGTGAAAAATCATAAGCTAACCGTCCTCCCCACTTTATTTGCTTTCTAAATTATTGAATGGAATTTCGAGGAATTTTTGATAATAATACCAGTAATACTGAAACCGAAAATCGGTATCCCGGGAATATTTTTCTAATACCGAATGCAGATTTTAAGTCCAAAACCGGTATTTTTGGTATTGTTGAATATCAAAGTTTTGAACTCGACGTGAGAAATTGTTTAATTTCTTTTTAAATTTTCCGTCTTTTTACAAAAAGTTTGCAACTCGAACATTAATTCATAACCGGGTAAAATTTAACATTATCAATAATCTCAAATCTCTGTTGTCAACAGTAAAAAATATAAAAACTATGATAAATTGAATAGGTGAATAAGTCCACAAGGCAAAGTTTAAAAAGGTCCATTTTGATATATCTATGTCTGGAAAACCTGCTGCTTTTAAGCACAACTCTTTTTTTCAAATGAAAGTAGTATCGTGTTGTCGTTTTTGTTAACAACAGTCTTGTAAGACTTTTTCTTTCGAAGCTATTAATGAGAGAAAATAATGAATGACATCAACGATCCCTTGTGTTTGCAGACCAGCGAGAGCAGCTTGTTCGATCCTCTCTAGAGCTATAGGATCGTGCCGGTGTTTTTCAAACGGTACGTAGATGACTGTTTGGTAGCTGCAAAAAGTGAAGAACAGGACGAGATCGTGCGCGCTTTCAATGGTTTTCATCAGAGGCTCCAGTTTACCATTGAAAACGAGGTGAATGGAAAAATTAAATTCCTCGATACGATTCTACGCCGAGGATCGGATATAACATCACAACGGAATGGTTCCTGAAGGATGAAAAAGTTTGTTATCTGGACTTCAATTCAGTTAGTCCATTTTCGCATAAGAAAAATACAATCGTAACATTAGTGGATAGAGCAATTAAGCTAACTCACACAAAATACAGGGAAAATACCCTAAAAACAGTTAAACATATACTTAAAGTAAATAATTATACCTCAAACCTAGTCACAAATGTACAGAAGCAGAACGAAAACACAAAATATACAATAGTTTGAGTGTTTCTAGTAAAAATATGACCAACTTTGTAACCATTCCATACTGCGCTGGTCTGGGAGAAAAGTTATCAAGATATTTGAAGCAATTCGATATCAATGTCGCTTTTCAACCGTTAGACAAGGTAAAGAACATGATGTTCACAAAAACAAAAGACAAAATTCCAAAGAACAAAAGCATAAATGTTGTTTATGAAATTAAATGTGGACAATGTAGGAAATCATACATCGGTGAAACTAGCCAGTGTTTAGAAAAACGTATAAAACAACTGTATCTACAAAAAAAAATAAGCACAGGTTTAGCGCAACATAGTCTTGATAATGGACATTTATTTGAATTTGAAAACACCAAAATTTTGGAAAGAGTCGCTGGATACAACGCCAGGATAACAACCGAAACGTTTTATATTAAGTTAAGAGGCGACGATAATGTAGTCAATAGACAAAGGAATTCATTGAATTTTAAAACTGCTTACGACCCTGTCATTGCTAAATTAACACAGACACTGACAAACAAATGTAAACGAAAAACTAAACAAATTGTCCAAAATCAAAGTAGTTTAGACGATGGCCAGTAATATGTAAGTTCCAATCAAAAATTAAAATTAAGATTGAATGTTTAAAGAAAAATATAATTTAAGTGTCCACTGAAGAGGAGCGAAAGCCAGAGTAGCTCGAAACGTCTGGACAACTGGTAAAAATTGATTTTTTATATTTGTGGTGTACCAAATAAAAACACGAGCGTTGTTTACTACAACTAGTGACTGCTTTATTGAACGGTGAGAATTAAACTGAGCTTATTAGGAGACGGGATGCTTTATTTATACTCTCTCATACTGGTGCCGTTCTCTCTCGATTATGCCATTTTCCTCTTTGTCGCCTCGGTCGGTCTCGCTGGTTGCGGTGTTATATATAAGACAATACACTGCAATATTAAAACTCGCCGAAAAAAGTCGATAAAATCCAAGAGCAATGTTGACATGTGCAAATTTTTGTGCTGAGTTTCAAGTGATGTTTGAGATAGCGTTAAGTGAAGAAGTGTATCGACTTTAAATTTTGGCCTGAATTTTTGCCATCTATAATGCATACCTACTATGAATTACTCTTTTTCCAAATCAAGGTAAGTTTTAAAAAAGTTTTCTGATTTTTGAAGCTTAACCTTTGAATTACTCAAAATTTCGAATTTTATCGAAGTTATGGCAAATTGAGCAGGCAGTCCTCCATTTTTTTTAAATATTCCCGGATCCTCCAGGCGAGATTAATCAACGGAATGTTTCTGGCTGGAATCCTACTATGTAGGGGAAAGGTTTCCTAAATGGGCCTATCGGGTTAAATGACCCTACGGCTGTTTGATGAAATGGCTGACTAGACAGCTTATCTGACCAATGCATTTTGAGGGTGATACGCTTAGAACATAAGGCAAGAAAGAATTTTATGAATCTACAAACTCAAAAAAAAATTTAAAATTCATACAAGGTTTTGATACATTTTGATGTTATATTTCGACTTTTAAAAATTATACGTAAAGAAGTTTAAAACATAACCTAGGATGGTTTTTGTTTCTTACTCAAATTAACTTAAGAAATTAAACATATTTCAGCTTTTGTGGACGTTAAATAATGATTATTTAGTGGAATAAGAGAGTGTTTTTGTATGCCCCCATCATGTTTGTAAAATGCCTCCATCCTAAAATAACAGGTTAAATAGAATAAATAAATGATTTTTATCATTGAAACTTGAAATCTAAGCTCTGAACAACATCTTAAGAGAGAATTAAGATCTCAAAACAGATTTGATAAAGTTTTTCTCATGGATGAACTGCCTCAATAGTATGGCAACCCTAACTTTTGTTTTATTCCACTAAATTATAATATACATAGATTTTAATAAAACTTCAGCTTTGTCGTACGGAAATTATTACTTTCTAGCAGTTTCAATAAAATTATACGGAAATATTGCCTAAAAACAGAAATTTTGTTCAAAACATTAATAGGCGCATTTAGCCCGCACGGTTTGAGGTTCGGCATTTTTGACAACACTTACAATAAAATCGTTTTCTTGGAAACAGAAGAAAATGTTAACATAAAAATTACTCTATTGTATAGAAAACAGATGCCTGCACACGTATATATAGTTTTTGTACACATATTCGATGTGATATTTGATTAAATCAGTGTTCTGCTTAATAGGCGCATATAGCCCGCTCCTCCCCTACACGCTGAAAAGCTCGTTTTGCTATCATTTACAAAGTCTTTTTTAAATATCTCCCCGCTAGCGGTCCAAATATTTCGCGCTCGATTTGACCACCGTATTTTGTTAATTTTACCGATTGGTAGCTTTTTACCTTGTAGACATGAAATCAGGCCTGGCTATTTTTCAGCCGAACAAATAAAACAGATGAATTGACCTTCTTCATCACTTATGCGATCAAAATTTTTCGAATAGTGCTTAATTTAACCTTTCACATTCTTTTCCTGATTGGAATCAATCATCGGCACTTTTATTCAAATTTTAGCTCACTGATAGTTACTCAAGCTTTCTTTTAACGATTCACCATAAAACTTTGGTCGAATAGTTGATTTCCAGCAAATCGGGGTCTCCCATTGGGATTTTTTGGATTTCCTTTGGTTCCCCTTTGGTCATTTTTGACTTGAACGCTTTGAGGCACCCCTACATCAAGTCCAATTAAGCTGAAATTTCGGCTGCCACCCTGATGTAGTTAGACGAGAAATATAAACTTTTGTATGGCGTTTTCTAACTTTTTTAAATATTAAAACATCTTTGTTGCATCCTTTACAATTGAAAGCGGTTCTTTTAGACTGGCCTGTTACGTTAAGTTGTTTTTTGTTACACGCCAGAAATTTTTGTTTTGCCAAAATTTAACCGTGCCTGAATCGATCGAGTTTTAACACCACTTTAATATAAATCAAAACTAAACCATTGTTATCGTCAATCACGTAATGTTTTTGTAAAATTTTGAAATTTTTTTATCTTTTTATTGTTTTTATCAAGTTCTATGCACAATGAGGTTTTTTTTCTAAAAAAATTATGAAGTTTAATATTTTTGATCTATTTGTTATTTTTGTCATTTAACACCATTCTAAAGTATTTTTAGTCATTCTAAATCTTATGTGTGTTTTTGAATTTCATTATTTTTGTATTTTTCAGGAAATTGAACTTATTTTTGTTTTTGTTATTAGACGAAACCTATACCTGGATTAGATCTTTTTTTTAGTTAGCTGGCTGACTTTGTTTTCCAACAGGTGATGAACAGCTCAAATTTAAAAGAGCATTTTAATAATATTGAAGATAAAACTAATATCATAACGAACTTATAATTTTAGCTCCTAACTTGCACTTTATAAAGCCGCGTAAACCTAAGAAATAATTGAAAAAGAACTTACAATTTAAACTCGTTTATTGAAAATTTTTTGATTTCAGTGATATATGATTAAAGGATGAATCAGAGAATCTCATGAATAGCTGACTCTAGTTATTACAAAGCTATTTTAATTAGCAAATCACATTTCAACTTGATGTTCAAAAACTTTATTCTGGTTTAAACAACTGATTACAAACGAAAAGTTT
Source organism: Uranotaenia lowii (assembly GCF_029784155.1). Classification (NCBI taxonomy): domain Eukaryota; kingdom Metazoa; phylum Arthropoda; class Insecta; order Diptera; family Culicidae; genus Uranotaenia; species Uranotaenia lowii. Next base: position 315,165,864 of record NC_073693.1, read on the forward strand.
TTGTTTGTTTTTTAACTGAGCCAACGTTGTAAACTGTAGAGGCAAATTTGCAAAAATCGCTAAGTCTCATCAACTTTGTCATATTTTGGTATAGTATCGTAGCGCTTATATAATTACACCATGAGAACCGGTATTAAATAGAATTTATGATGACTATAACTTTATTGCAAAAATCTAGAGCAAAGTTCCAGAGCAAAGTTGAATAATAATGTTAAAAAATCTGAAAAATTTCGAATTGATAAAAAAGATCCAAAAACTTCTACCTTTGATAAATCTTAAAAAATCTGTATTTCGTATTTTAAGAACTATAAGATGCGTAAATGTATCAATTTTTCGGTCCACTTTTCAAAATTTTTTAACCGCTACTGAAACAATTATAGCGGTTAATTGTTTTAAAATTAAGATTTTTACACCAATTCAAAAAAAAAGTATCCTCGAACGTAACATACACCTAGCTTCTAGTTTCATTATTCTTAGATACTAAGTGAAGTTTTTAGAGCATTTGGAAGCTGGGTTTTCCCAAGCTTTTTTCGGATTTTTTTTTCTTAGATTTTGAATCACTCTAGAATGAATACGAGATAATCAGAACTCTAATCTTGGTACAAGTCTAGCTTTCTGGGGAAACATTATATTATGGAGTGATGAATGAGATTTGAGAATACATTTATTTGCTAAGTTGTAAAAAAACTATGCCAATGAAGTGAAAAATTCCTATAAAAGCCTTACATAACACACTTTTTTCACATAATTCTTTAATCTTTATTCAATGGATGATACAGACTGACAGAAATCATTCATTGTATATTATAAAAAAAAATAACTTTCGTGGACTGTTGTGATTTTTTTTGTAAAAAACAAAACAGCAAACAAGGTTTCCAGATCTCATTGTAAATTAAGAAACTTTTTTTTAAAACTTTTTGAATTTCTCTCAAAGGAGGTACTTCACTAAATTGAAACGATCAAAAATATTGTTGACAATACGGAAGTGCGATAGAAAATCAAAGTTTTCAGCTCGAAAACATCTACCAGCAATTTCAACTCTTCCTTGTGGCTGCGGCACCAAAATATCATTTTTTCTTTCTCCCCTTTTGCCAGTGACAAACGAGCTATTGAGAAAGTTGATAAATTGCTGAAAACAAAACTTTTCTAGACTCTTCAACAAGCTATCTCCATATCTCGACTGGCAATGATTCCATCGTCGCCATCAACCATTAGAGCGCGAAAAGAATCAGTTTTTTTTCCTCCTTCTCGGTAACTCGGTCTTCTTCGCAACAAGAAATGGTACCATTCTGCTTTTGAGAGAGTAGTCACTTCCTTCTTCCCCGACCTTCACCAATTATCAATTTATTTTTTACGACACCATAAACACATTACATCGAAGTCGGAGCTCGTGCCGGAAAACTTGCGAGGGTAGATAATTTTCCGGGAGTTTCATTTCTTTGGAATTTTTCTTCCTCAACAGGCTCCCTTTTAAATGGTCGCCTGAGGGCTGAAACATTCTTTGCCCGCGACGACAGTCGACGACGATCCAAGATGGTTGGAGCTGAGTCGAAAAATTTGCTCAATAACAACGACATTGGCACTGATGGCACAAACAGTTTACAATGGCTTGGCTATATGGGAAAAAAGCTACATCGATGAACAACCCCCACGGGATTTGCCAAATTCCAACGACTTTTACCCTCCTATCTATGAATAACAAATATTGAATCTTCATTCACGTTATAAAAAATAACACTGATTGGTAAGCTCCATAAACTTCAACCTTCAACCACGAAAAGTTACACCAAATCATAAAGTTGGTTTAGAAGAATTTGATGATTTGGATTTGCAGCATAACATAACATAACATTTTTTTTTTGGTTGGCCTGATCGAGCTTATGGGTCAGAACTAGAACCAAAAAACCATATTTCTAGTAGACGCGTATTGTAGCTGATATATTAATAGATGTTTCTTCGTACATACTTACTTTTTTTTGGAACAACAATGTTCGATGATTATAATCATTATTAAAATTATGCCAAATGCAATGTGGAAATGTGGAAAAGAAATCTTAGCGAGGAACTTCCAAATTTAAAAAGTTTCACATTAATATTTGATATTTTTCTATTTCTTATAACCATCAATTGTTCCGTTTTTTTTCTTTCTAAGAACCAGGAACAAGTAGGGTGTTTAAATTCTCAGTTCAGTGAACAATTGGGTGCTAATTATTTCAATCGCGAACAACTTTCTTCCACGTTTCTTCGAATCGCTTCTCGCCGGATGTGCTTTAGTACAGATCATCCAATTAATGTAAATAAACAGTCACTCGCTAGTAATGAGGTCACAACTGGCCCGAGTACCTAATTAAAGGAAAAGACAGCTGCAACAATGCAATTCGATTTACGATAGACTTCCCTTTTGCTACTGTGTGGTGTCATCCAATTTTCGCACAATAAGTCCGGTGCTCCTTCTCTCTTTCTAAGGGAAAACCAAAAGCAAGCAACAAAAAAAGCTATATGAAAACTGTCCAGAAATGGAAAATAAATATAGCCTTAAGTGTTTCAATCCACACGCTCGCTCCAATCGAATCATGAATCCTTACTCTCCTGGCCTTCGAGATTCTCCGGAAGATTGGAACCGGATCCGAGATCGAACTGTGCAGTTGGCAAATATAACGAGATAGCACACCGCACCCGGCTGTCATCTTCAGAACCACACAGAAGATGGCTTTCGGCCATCCAGTGCCGGTCATTGCTTCTGCTTCTGCTTCCAATCCTGCCCCAAAGACCCACAGAATGCAACTACTAAATTGGATCTAGGATCCACCACCAAGCTTCTCGATACTCTCGATAGGACTTGCTCGACTTGTCTTCACCCGGAAGTGGAGGAAGCTACTAGAGATGGGAAAGAAGAAAAAAAACTAAAACTAAAGAAGATCCATCGGATTGCCAGTAACCGAAACCGAACATTCAGGCGAATCCATCCGGAATTCGGAACGTTCCCAATGTCTGGCTCTAGCTTTCCTCGAGCAGCTACCATATACGAAATGGATCGCATAGAACACAAAATAAAATAATAGATTTTATAGCTGACCAGTTCCCAAAAGTAGTGTCAGTTTTTCAATTTCACCTTTCTATTTTCGGAACCTCTTGCATTAGCCTGGCTCGCCGGGGAATTGTGGGTTAAATGTCAGGTTGAGTAATTGTTACTTTACGGGCGGCAATTTCCCAAAATATCTCAGAAGCTGTTGACAAATCGTCGAAAGACAACCTCCGAGTAATTGGGTCTTTTCCGGATATAGAAATGTTCGATATTAATAAAAAAAAGTCAACCACCTTACAACCACATATTTTTTTAAATGGATGAAAATATTTCTAGAAATTTTAACAATAAAAATGGATGATAATCGATGCCACAATGTTCTTTTTTTTAAATAATACACGAGCTGCGCTGTTTTGAAAGCATGAAAATTGAAGAAATATTGGTTTAACCTCAGAGGGTTTCACAGTTTTGGTGATTCTCCTCTTGATTAAAGGATGGAATAGTATCCAAAACTGTGGTGATACCTAAAATCGGTAGAACAAAAAGTCCGTTATAGACAGCATATGCATAATTTGATCGCCCAAAATGAGTAACAAAAACAATCGATCATCTGGAATCCAGGAGGGACACGAAATGAATTTGAGCCGATGAACGATGTATTTTAAACCAAGAGCCAATTCATCGCCGTCGTCCAGTGCATGCAACCTCTAAGAATTCGGCAGAGCATGCAAAAAATTGATAGATGAGTCACCGAACTTACATCGTTTGCTAGGGACTTGGATTAATCTCAACGTATGCTTGGCTCCCGGAGAACGAGTGTCACTCTTGCAGACGATCCAAGAAGATAGGAATTAGGTCGAAACCCTAAATCTTCCGAGTCCAATTGCCGGCTCTTGTTGATTGGGCAGAGTTCGTCAGTTTAAGAAATAGTCTGAAAGTACTAGTCTGAATTCGTTAGAACTCAGATTTAAGCTTTTTTCGCCTTGAGAGCATAGGAGATGAAAGCTCAAATCTAAAGAAAAAAGCTTAAATCTGTCAAAAAAGGGGAAATCTGAGAGATGTGCTCCATACGGTTTGAATAGCGTTGCCGCTGCCTGGGAGTCCTACGGCGACGCAAAGAATGAAGCCGAAACCCAACGTTAGGAAGAAAATGACATGCTTCCAGTTGAAGGGTGCACTGTCGAAACTTCAAAACAAACCCGAGCGAGCTCCGAACGTAGACGACTCTTCACACAGGCAAGGGCAGCCATCCATGGGATCGAGAGTTGAGCTGCCAGAAATTCGATTGCCAAGTTTCCGTGATTGTGTTCGTAGCCGATTCACAACGACAAGGTACCTGAAGTCATTTCTTTCCGGCGAAGCTCTTAAGGTAGTTCTATCTATCGAACTGTCAGACGCAAATAACTCGTCGTCTGGAAGATTGTGACAGAGCGCTACGAGACTAAAAAGTTTATAGTTAAAGCGTACTTAGACGCATTGTTTTCACTTGAACCGGTGACGATTTGTGGAGGCACTATGGAAGCCTCAGCATCGATTGTCGGCCGCCTTACGCCGATTTGGTAGCACTATTGGTGCCCTCGCTTCGATATTTAGCTGCCTTGAGGCCTGCTGCCGCTTGTATGGCACTATTGGTGCCTCTGCCTTGCTCTTCAGCCGCCCTATGCCTGAGGCGTCGATTGGATGGCACTATTGGTGCCTCTGCCTCCGGTCGTTATAACGCGTTATAACGCGTTAGCCGCCCTTCGTCAGGGGCACCGATTGGATGGCACTTTTGGTGCCTCTGCTTCCGCTCGTCAGCCACCCTACGCCTTAGGCGCCTCCTAGGGATCACAAGGGGGCTGCTGCTCTTGTTTCTGGTGGTTCGATTCCAGGAGAGATAACCTGGAATCGAACCACCATGATCAATCTCCGTAAAGAGGCCCTAAGGAAACAGAACTTAATAAAATTTGCGAACGCTGATGAAAGAAAGTTTTCGAGAGAACTGAAATTAAAAGAATCGCCCACGTTTTTTTTTCCAGTCCAGAGTATTGGGTCATCTCAGTCAACTTCGACGAAGAATATATATGCTGAAGTCTATACAAAAATATCTTGTTTCCAAGAAACTATGCAGTTCGTGTTGTTCGTGTAACCAAACCTGACACTACAGCTGCCGTTGACATCAGTGGATCTGTGGAAACCACATAATGCCAAGCTGATGTAAGCTGACTGCTGACCGGGTGGCCACAAGTAAGGTCTGTTGTTGTAATAGTGATGCATAACCACGACTAGCGAGTTAGAGGGAAGGGCGCTCATATATGCACAGGGCATTAGTAGTGTTCAGTATAATCCACACATTCACCCTCTTCCCGAAAAAAACAAAACAGAAAAAACAGTAGCACCCTTGCGCTGTTGTAATGATGGTTGCAATGCAAGGAGGAGTTCACCAATGTCGAAGGTGTCCATCCAAGCTTCGACCACTGCACTAGACGTTTCTTCTTTACCCGCCTGAGTAATAATAACAAACCATGATTGCTTACCGTGGTGATCATGGTGACTTAAACAGCGCAGTCTATAGACGGAACAACTAGAAGAGAACAGTGCCAACTAACGGCTATAGTCAATTAATTTCGTGAACTTTCATTCTGGATTCTGGCATTTCTGCATAGAACTTTCTTGCCGGTATGAGCTCGACCGTGGCAACATTGACGATAGCTCCATTCAACGACTAACCTATTTTGTCTTCGGAAGGTCTTTACTTTGAGGAACACATAAATGAAGGATTTCTCTTCTACAAATGATCGAACGACCATCACAAATCATGTACGTTTAAGTTTAAATGTGCCGAACATCCTAACACTCACGGGTAATTACCTTTATTATAATCTTCTCAACTATAAACCTGCGGTTGTTTGTTCAGTTTCGGCCACATTCAACTAAGTATTAGGTATTTGCATGTTGAACATCCAGTTGCCATTCTTTTATATTGCAGATTCGCGTCACCTCCTTTTTCCAAGACTCGCTTATTGCGCAGCCATACAGACTCGCTCGTTGCGTACAACTGTGCATCGTGCAGCTGATCAATCTCGGTCTAGCGTAGGCTTCAAGGTCGCTTGTTACGCAGCATCTCTAGCTCTAGTTGGCTCATTTGTTGCGCAGCCACCTAAACGTACCTATTATGCAGCCTTTTAGGCTCGCTAAATGCGCTACCACTGATCACATAACGCCGAAACACTCAGAGCACTACACGACTACTCAAGCTTGCTCAATGCACAACCACTCGGGTTTGCTTAACGCGCAGCTATTCAGGCTCGCTACATGCGCAGCCATTCAAGCTACTAAGATTCGCGTAACACGCAGCTACTTAAGCTCGCTCAATGCGCAACCCCTCGTGCTCGCTTAACGCGCAGCTATTCAAGCTCGCTTAGTGAGCGACAACTCGGGTTCGCTTCGTGCGCAGCTATTCAAGCTCATTACATGCGCAGCCAACTTGACTTCATGTGCATTAGACTGAGTCGATTTGGGGTCATTTTTGAATTTCTCAAACCCTGGGGTCTGAAAAGCTTCGTTTTGGTCCAAAACTCATCCATGATTTTTTGCAGAATTTTTAAGTAATATTTACATGAGTAAGTTTGAACATTTAGGTTTGTATGGGAAAATCGAATATTTTGTACTGAAAAATTAACATCATTTTTGTTTCTTCTGTAGAACCGAGTCAGCTGATGGTTTTTGTGCCAATTTATAAATTTCCTATAGAAAATTTTCCGCTGAACAACTTTGTCGAAGACTGTAACTTCGTATCTTATAAGGCAAAAAAGTTATTAGCTGTTTAACAGAGGTATGTCTTCTTGCATTGATTAACAATAAATTCAATCGACATCACTGCTGGAGCCTCGCGAAGTATTGCAAGAAAAGTAGTCATGATAGGCCTCGCTAGGCACCCAGCAGTGATGTCAATTGAATTTACTGTTTATCAATGCGAAAAGACAAACCCCTGTTAAACAGCTAATAACTTTTTTGCCTAATAAGATACGAAGTTAGTGTCTTCAACACAGTTGTTCATAGGGAAATTTCCTATAGGAAATTTATAAATTGGCACAAAAACCATCAGCTGGCTCGATTCCACAGAAAATAACAAAAATGATGTTGATTTTTCAGTTAAAAATATTCAATTTTCCCATACAAACCTAAAAGTTCAAATTTACTCATGTAAATGTTACTTAAAAATTCTGCAAAAAATCATGGATGAAATTTGGACCAAAACGAAGCTTTTTAGACCCCAGGGTTTGAGAAATTCAAAAATGACCCCAAATCGACTCAGTCTAATGTGCATTCACTGAAGTTCGCTTAGCGCGCTGCTACTTAAGCTCGCTCGCTCAATGCGCAACCACTCGGGTTCGCTTAGCGCGCAGCTACACAAGCTCACTACATGCGCAGCTATTCTGGCTCGCTTCATGCGCAACCACTGAGGTTCGCTTAACGCACAGCTCTTAAGCTCGCTCAATGCGCAACCACTCGGGTTCGCTTAACGCGCAGCTACCCAACCTCACTCCATGCGCAGCCATTCAGTATAATCCACACAGGATCCTTCCATGTCGCTTTCGCATTCCTCTTTGCTAGCAGATCCGTCTTACTTCCACGAATCAAAGCAGATCGATGTCATCATTGCTTTGGTGCCGCGTACTACCCAGATATGTTGAAGGTTGACCGAAGAATGATCCCACGCTCCAAAATACAGTTTTCGTTGGTTTGTATCAGGTCTAGTGGTCCAATCTTCGCAAAACGTTTCTCATACCCTAGTCTGTTCTACAAGCACCTACAGAAGCAGTTCACAAGGTCCTAAGAGCTGGAAAAATGTTACGTCATGAGCACTAGCTCGATTGAAAACCGCACTGTTTAAGATTAAGCAAACGTTATATCAGATAACCTACCCAAGAATGAATCTGTTTTGTGTTGGATTTTTTCTGAATAATGAGTCAGAAATCCTCCTACTGAGGTACCGGTGCTGTTTGAGAAAAACGATCACGTTTCTCTTTCCCTGCCCTATAATTGCTTTACCAAAAAAACGAACAAGTGAACTTGAAAAACTCCTTGATCTTCCTTACCCCACCTTGTTGCAGGAGAGTATGAAGTCTCCAATGAAGTACATTGTTGATTTTTGTCCACATGAACGATTTTCATTCCCATTTAAACCTTTTTAGAAACCTTATTCATATCGTTTGAAGTTTCCCCAGATAGATTGAAGAATCATAAATATTCGAAGAATTTGGTCGTTGAAAGAACGCTCGAGGAATGATATCTTTTTTCGGTTATTTTTTTTAATACTAACAAATTTTAAATTAAACAGATAAGTTATTGGAAAGACATTATTTTTATAAAAACTTCTTACCATTTCGAAAATTTATTCATAGAATTCAATTGATAACTAAAGAAAACAGCTTTTTTGTGCCCTTGTTAATTTGAGGGATTTTGAGTTTTCCAGAAATATCCAGAACTCAAATCTTTACACAGATTTTTTCTATCGCTTCTAGTTTTGGTGATATAGAGTATAAAAGTTCAAAAAAGAATCAGTGTTGGGTGAGAAAAAAAATTGATAACCGGTGAACTAACAAATCTGCATGGAAGAAATAGACTGATTCTGAATTTGATGGTAATGAAATGGGAATGGGAATGGGATGAGAAGAAATGGGAATTGGATAGGAATCGGATGGAAATGGGATGGGAATGGGATGGGAATGGGATGGGAATGGGATGGGAATGGGATGGGAATGGGATGGGAATGGGATGGGAATGGGATGGGAATGGGATGGGAATGGGATGGGAATGGGATGGGAATGGGATGGGAATGGGATGGGAATGGGATGGGAATGGGATGGGAATGAGATGGGAATGGGATGGGAATGGGATTGGAATGGGATGGGAATGGGATGGGAATGGGATGAGAGATGGAGCGATACATCATTCGACAACATCCTTGCTGGCTGATTGTTTCCATTCCGCTTTGTATTGTGATGGGATATGCGATATGTTTTATTTGGTTTCTATCAGACATATGCAACGCGGTTGCGCTGCGAGGAAAATGTCAGCGATGAGAAATCTTTTTATTACTAGTCCGGCATAGATTCTTATGCCGATAATTCCACTTCCAAGAAAGGTCATTTTTGGAGTAGAATGTGAGTTGAGGGTATGGATATGGATTGGGCATACGCTGAAACGCAGAAACGAGAACGAGTATTTCAGATGACACTCCACTGGAATCCAGGTGCTCATCGAAGAAATAGCAGCCTCAGAAATGCATAGCGGAATATTTAGTATGAGGCAGAAAAGTTTTACGAGAACCTCGGATGGCAGCACTGAGCACTGAGCACTGATAACTTATCAAAGTGCTCTTAAAAACATGGTTTGAGCTTTTTTGCTCTCTCTTAGTTCTGTGAGCCAGTTTTGGCGTAATTAAATGTTTGGTCACTTAGGGAAGACGCTGGTTTCAAATCGCCACCAGTGGGGATTTTTTTAAGACCCTATGCCAAAGCTGACGAAATTACAGAAAAATCAGTAATTTCGCAGAATTTGAGCAAATTTTTATCACAGAATCTGTGTTACAGAACACAGAATTTTGAAATATTCACAGAATTTTTGAATTTTGGATGGATTTCTAAAATAAATTTTTTTTTTAGTCAAAATAAAACTTAGATTTCTTCCTTTGAATTAGAAAAGTATGATAAGATTGGTAAAGGTAATTGATTTTTTCCTACTAAAATGTTAAAAAGATCTAATTTATCATGAGTTTTCAATAAAATTAAAGGAAATAGCATCACAGAAAACCATCATAGAATTTTGAGGTAAAATCACAGAAAGTCAGAGTTATTATTCTCAAAAATACAGAATTTTTTTTCGGCAACCTTGCCCTATGTGCGTGACGTTCGGCGCCGTATTATTAAATAAGTAAAAAAGTTAAGTTATTTTAGAGATGCTTTTTTAAAAGAACACAGAAGTGTCCGTCGAAAGTCTCAATATCACCGCTGATAGTAAGAGGGATCATGAACCAATACAGAAACATTACTCTTATGCAGCTCAAAAGTTACACAGAAAAAATTTCATTTTTATAGAAGCCGTACAAAACGTCATAAGATACGAAGTCGATGTTTCCTAATGTATTTATCTTCAGGTTAGCTAACGTGGCTACGAAATTTTTCCGAAAAAGTATGAAGTTGTTCTTAAAAATTCATTTATGTGTAAATCAACATTTTTGTGAGTGTTGTTGAATTACAGTTTAACAGAAAAATCTTCATTTTGTGAGTGTTGTTGATACAAATTAAGAAAGCATAAAATTCTTCATGTACAATCATAAAACTTGAAAATTTCCTTATTTAGAACATTGCGACCAACTGTGCTTAAAATATACCGGAAGAAGCACAGTCGAGAGTTTTGTTTTGTTTTCTAGGAAACGATATTGTCGATACCCTACCAGAAGATATTGCACATTGCACCCGGGGGTAAGAACCCATCATCGACCAGCAGCGGCTGAAGTAGCTTTCCAAGTAGGTATCTACAAAAAAGAAAAAAAAGGGCACATGAACATTCAGCGAAATTTCTGATGGCACGAAAAGGGACTTTAGAAAATCTTGAAATGTCGTTTGACTGGGATTTTAAAGCAATCTTATTTCTAGCTTTACAACCAGAGTGTGGAACACAAAATATTGAGTATGACGTTTGATTCAGGTTTGGGCCTAAAAGGTTTCAGAACCCATTTTCTGAAAACGGACATAAAAAACTACACCCAAATTGAATCGGTGTAGAAGAAATATGTGAAAATTTTCGATGAAGATTTAAAATTTGAATAATGAATAAAAGGTTCAAATTTTGTCAAGATTCTGACACAATTCAAAGATTAAATATGAGTTTTTTATCAAACCTTCCAGTACAACTTCGTCAGGATAATTTACTTTTTTAGAACCATGAATCAGCATCCAATTTTCCACTTGTAAAACCCAAAACCAAAAAATTACCATAAACATTTTTATACCCCCCCAAATGCAACCGCTCATTCTCGAGAAAGCATTGATATGTTCCGGTAATTCTCTCACGCGTTAAATCTTCATCATCGACTGTTTAACGCAATTTACTGCGTACGGCTTAACTGCATGTTAAGAGGGAGGGAAAAAAACGGTGAGAAAAAACTTATGGTAAAAAACCATCAGCACCTCGAATAAAAACCTGAATATAAAGAAAAACACAACAAACCATCTCTGAAAAAAGCACATGTTCTACATTTGTTAAACAACGCTGGAAACAGCTACAAACATGCAACATCGACGTCTGTTATGTTTCACTTTTTTACTGCCCACCTATTAAGAAAAATTGACAATTCATGTTCATTGCTTTACGACTGCGGAATCAAAACGCGAGGAGAAAGCGTGCGTGGGAAGACAGAAAGAAACACATTCAATATAAATAAAATTATATGGCCAATCACGAGCCGAGAAGGACTTTTCACTTCCGGTGAAATGCGAAGGTTGTTCCAGGAAATGGGGAATATCATGGTAGGCAGCATCAGCTCGATAACTACAATAAGGTTGCTTGTTTCATCTCGATTTTTACCGGAACTCTCAGCTTATGATGTCACCTGAATTTTTTAATCGTTTTTTTTAAGCTTCCTACTACTCCTAAGTTGTTTTCTGCATCTTTCTTTCAATAGTTTTTTTGTTAATTTATCTTGTCTCTATTTTCTTCCTAAATTATCACAGCAACAAAATCGATCTCGAATGTATTCTTTCGACGCTTTCTTCCACCTTCACTTAATATTTGAAACGTAATCGAAATCGAATTGGTTTACGAGCCCCGTGTCTATCGACGTATATGCCTATCCCCAAGCAACAACCGTGATCTAAGTGCTTCTCACCTCATTCTTTCAATATTTCTAATCCCCACCGGTGCAGGTTCGATCCATTTGGCTCATTCAGTTCCACGATATACAAGCGATAACATTCGAACATCGAATTTCGCTTCCATTCGGCGTTGTTGGCTTAGCAGGAGTTAGGATTTCGGAAGATTTTTTTTTTCGGTGCTGCTTTTGGCTTGAAAGCTGAATCTGACAAACCAAGATAGAGCTCCCTGAGTAGAAAAAAAAGGACGAAAACAAAAAAAAAACATGCGAAAGATAGCAAGGACTTCGATTACAGGCAACAAAAAAGATGGTAAACGGTTGAATGCATCCCTCTAAGGGATTCTTCTGGTTGGAGCCGAGAAGATAACCTTTCTACGTTAGAAATTGACATAAGTATTCCATTTTGATTCAAACGCTTCGGCTTGATGAAGGATTAGATGAGGTTTCCAACTCAAGCTGTTCAAAATGAACAAAAAATTGACAGATCTGAAATTTGCCTTGAAATATTTTGCTCTAATGACTTGATTCAATATAATATTCTATCGTAATTTTTGTGTCATTTTTGTTTAATTGTTGTTACATTTATATGTGTAATTTTTGGGTCATTATTGTCATTTTTGTCATTTTTGTCATTTTTGTCATTTTTGTCATTTTTGTCATTTTTGTCATTTTTGTCATTTTTGTCATTTTTGTCATTTTTGTCATTTTTGTCATTTTTGTCATTTTTGTCATTTTTGTCATTTTTGTCATTTTTGTCATTTTTGTCATTTTTGTCATTTTTGTCATTTTTGTCATTTTTGTCATTTTTGTCATTTTTGTCATTTTTGTCATTTTTGTCATTTTTGTCATTTTTGTCATTTTTGTCATTTTTGTCATTTTTGTCATTTTTGTCATTTTTGTCATTTTTGTCATTTTTGTCATTTTTGTCATTTTTGTCATTTTTGTCATTTTTGTCATTTTTGTCATTTTTGTCATTTTTGTCATTTTTTGTCATTTTTGTCATTTTTGTCATTTTTGTCATTTTTGTCATTTTTGTCATTTTTGTCATTTTTGTCATTTTTGTCATTTTTGTCATTTTTGTCATTTTTGTCATTTTTGTCATTTTTGTCATTTTTGTCATTTTTGTCATTTTTGTCATTTTTGTCATTTTTGTCATTTTTGTCATTTTTGTCATTTTTGTCATTTTTGTCATTTTTGTCATTTTTGTCATTTTTGTCATTTTTGTCATTTTTGTCATTTTTTGTCATTTTTGTCATTTTTGTCATTTTTGTCATTTTTGTCATTTTTGTCATTTTTGTCATTTTTGTCATTTTTGTCATTTTTGTCATTTTTGTCATTTTTGTCATTTTTGTCATTTTTGTCATTTTTGTCATTTTTGTCATTTTTGTCATTTTTGTCATTTTTGTCATTTTTGTCATTTTTGTCATTTTTGTCATTTTTGTCATTTTTGTCATTTTTGTCATCTTTTGCTCTTTTGCTCTTTTGCTCTTTTGCTCTTTTGCTCTTTTGCTCTTTTGCTCTTTTGCTCTTTTGCTCTTTTGCTCTTTTGCTCTTTTGCTCTTTTGCTCTTTTGCTCTTTTGCTCTTTTGCTCTTTTGCTCTTTTGCTCTTTTGCTCTTTTGTTCTTTTGCTCTTTTGCTCTTTTGCTCTTTTGCTCTTTTGCTCTTTTGCTCTTTTGCTCTTTTGCTCTTTTGCTCTTTTGCTCTTTTGCTCTTTTGCTCTTTTGCTCTTTCGCTTTTTTGCTCTTTTGCTTTTTCGCTCTATTGTCGTTTTACCTTATATTTCTTTTGTATTCTTCATTCTTTCTGATATTTTTTGCTATTCATTTACTTCAGTTAAACTCTAACCATAAATTGAGTTTTTACATCAACAAAAACCCCATCTCAGAACCAGCGTCAGAATCCTAAA
>NC_073693.1:315555517-315592163 GCF_029784155.1 Uranotaenia lowii
GAGAGAAAGAAAAAAAGATGGCACGACTTCCGCTAGATCTGGGCTTAGGTGAACTCATTAGCACCGGGATCCGATTTTTCGGTTAAGAAGAGATTCGTCTTTCAGCAACTGGGGTTTGGGAATCTCAATGAGAGAGAACCTTTTGAAGCGAATTCTGGGTTCACCTTGTTCCTTCTTTGTGAGTCTCAGTGTGAATTATTCGCCCCAAAGGAAACTTTCCACCCTCGGCATCGAGTGAAGGAAATCGTTTCAGTTCCGCTCGATTGATCCATTTCCATTCCATCCCTCGGGGGTGGGGCCGATTTGCGGTGATAAGTTACTGCCATCGATGCGTACCCTAAACTGGTGCTGCGGAAGCACTGGATTTGGCAGCTGCGATAATTTATTCATGTCTAGCTGGCCGCCAAGCCTAGTCAGGTTGTGGTTATCCCTGGCAAAACAATCACCATCATCATCGTCTTCGTGATCGGCCTCAAAGCTTAAGTGGAAAAGTTTTTAACTATGCTACAAGTTGGAGGTATTTAATCAGCTTTACGTTAGAAGTGATTAGTTTGAACTTCTAGCTGGTTGGAATAAGTGAGTTTTCAAGTTAAACAAAAAGAAATTGAATAATCCAGTTAGAAGTTGGAAAAATAAATGATAAAAAATGACAAAAATGACAAAAATGACAAAAATGACAAAAATGACAAAAATGACAAAAATGACAAAGATGACAAAAATGACAAAAATGACAAAAATGACAAAAATGACAAAAATGACAAAAATGACAAAAATGACAAAAATGACAAAAATGACAAAAATGACAAAAATGACAAAAATGACAAAAATGACAAAAATGACAAAAATGACAAAAATGACAAAAATGACAAAAATGACAAAAATGACAAAAATGACAAAAATGACAAAAATGACAAAAATGACAAAAATGACAAAAATGACAAAAATGACAAAAATGACAAAAATGACAAAAATGACAAAAATGACAAAAATGACAAAAATGACAAAAATGACAAAAATGACAAAAATGACAAAAATGACAAAAATGACAAAAATGACAAAAATGACAAAAATGACAAAAATGACAAAAATGACAAAAATGACAAAAATGACAAAAATGACAAAAATGACAAAAATGACAAAAATGACAAAAATGACAAAAATGACAAAAATGACAAAAATGACAAAAATGACAAAAATGACAAAAATGACAAAAATGACAAAAATGACAAAAATGACAAAAATGACAAAAATGACAAAAATGACAAAAATGACAAAAATGACAAAAATGACAAAAATGACAAAAATGACAAAAATGACAAAAATGACAAAAATGACAAAAATGACAAAAATGACAAAAATGACAAAAATGACAAAAATGACAAAAATGACAAAAATGACAAAAATGACAAAAATGACAAAAATGACAAAAATGACAAAAATGACAAAAATGACAAAAATGACAAAAATGACAAAAATGACAAAAATGACAAAAATGACAAAAATGACAAAAATGACAAAAATGACAAAAATGACAAAAATGACAAAAATGACAAAAATGACAAAAATGACAAAAATGACAAAAATGACAAAAATGACAAAAATGACAAAAATGACAAAAATGACAAAAATGACAAAAATGACAAAAATGACAAAAATGACAAAAATGACAAAAATGACAAAAATGACAAAAATGACAAAAATGACAAAAATGACAAAAATGACAAAAATGACAAAAATGACAAAAATGACAAAAATGACAAAAATGACAAAAATGACAAAAATGACAAAAATGACAAAAATGACAAAAATGACAAAAATGACAAAAATGACAAAAATGACAAAAATGACAAAAATGACAAAAATGACAAAAATGACAAAAATGACAAAAATGACAAAAATGACAAAAATGACAAAAATGACAAAAATGACAAAAATGACAAAAATGACAAAAATGACAAAAATGACAAAAATGACAAAAATGACAAAAATGACAAAAATGACAAAAATGACAAAAATGACAAAAATGACAAAAATGACAAAAATGACAAAAATGACAAAAATGACAAAAATGACAAAAATGACAAAAATGACAAAAATGACAAAAATGACAAAAATGACAAAAATGACAAAAATGACAAAAATGACAAAAATGACAAAAATGACAAAAATGACAAAAATGACAAAAATGACAAAAATGACAAAAATGACAAAAATGACAAAAATGACAAAAATGACAAAAACGACAAAAATGACAAAAATGACAAAAATGACAAAAATGACAAAAATGACAAAAATGACAAAAATGACAAAAATGAATAAAATAACTAAAATGACAAAAATTACAAAAATGACAAAAATGACAAAAATTACATAAATGATAAAAATGACAAAAATGACAAAATCAACAAAAATTATAAAAATGGCAAAAATGAAAAAAAAAACATTTGAAAAATATAAAATTTTTATTTCATGATACAATTACAATAGAGTAATTGATGTTTATTTATGCTCTTTGGAGATTTATTAGGATTTTTAATATGTTTTTACCTTATTGCAAAATGAAAAATTTATTTATTAATCAATGCTGATGTCTTTTCATTCCAAAATTTGCACCAGCTTTTCAAGTTATTTTTTAGATTCATGTTTGAAGTGTTTCAAAGCTATATTCAAGTTATATTTTATAAATAAAATTATGAAAATTAACAGGAATTTTCTTGCGTTTGTCCTCACTTGAAAACTTTCTAATGTCCTTAAAAAAGTTTGCCTCTTTTATGCTTATTTGTTAGCCTTTTGCTTTTTTACTCCGGAAATTATTTATTTCCATTAAATTTCAGAACTGATTTAATAATTATGAACTAGAAAAATAGAAAAAAGATTATTTTTACGTTAAAATTAACTTTTTGCCATTATTTCTCTATGTTGGATTCAAGCTGTGTATAATCTTCTTTTACATATCTTCTTTTACGTATGCGTAAAATCTTTTTTTACGTGAAATTTACAGAGTCTAACAAGCAAACCATAGCACAAGATGAAATTCCATCATATTTTGATTTTAAATCACAGAAAAACCCAATAATTTCTATAGATTTTTAATTCGTACCAATAAGAAAATTGTTTTTCAAAAGTATTTTTTACACCAACGCATACCTTAAAAATTTTAGTATTCTTTGGAAAATGATATAAGTTTTCAATAATGTTAAACTTATTTGAGTTTAACTGAAATAACTCATCCGTCATCCAGTAAAGAAAAAGTGGCGATAGATGTTGGGCATAATATAGCAAAAGTATAAATAAATATCATTAAAAAAACTGAATTCAAACATTTTTAGCAAAGTTGAGCAGTGTTTTGAGCAGGTGATTCTGTTATATTGAGAAAACGACTGTGGTAAATATTGGTTAAGAATATTCGATGTTTTTCAAGCATTCAAGCAGATTTGTTACTAACTCTCATTTCAATGCCAACGTTCTCTCCAAGTCTCGAACCCAAGCTCATCGCTTGAAATTGATCTTTTTTTGTATGATTCAAATTTGCTTGCTTTTTATGAACATCTTGAAGAGGCAATGATTTTACTCAATGTGATGTTTTTTTTTCAAAAAGTGTTTCGGATACCTAGTTTATTCTCTATTACCACTTTAAATATGTTTACAAGTTTACCTGTAACTTAATGTGTATTAAAATTTTTTCTGGGATTTAAAGCAATTGTGGCAAATTTCGGATAAAATTTGTTTTCCTCTATGCACACTTGACAGAATTTGACCCATATATAGAAGACTTGTATGTATTCCATAGCCACGGAAACAACAAAACCGATTGTCGTTAAAATCAGCTTGGAGGAGTTTTTAAAGCAAAAATCTAAAAAAAAAAACCAAAAATATAAAAATTAAGAAAAAAAACTATAGATAAACAATTAGATTTTTATTTCATTTACAAACACCATTTAAATTGATTGTGTAACACCTTTCTTCATTGCAAATATAGTGGTTTTGAATCAGATTTCAAGTGGTTTCCAAGGAACTAAACGATTTCTTGCAAGAATGTCAACACCGTGTAGGCAACTTTGAGTAGGTGAGCGAAAACTGTCATTTCGATGCTGAAAAATCCAGCACAACTCATTCTAGCACTTTCGGTGGTGCAACGATGCATAATCATCAATGATGTCCTCAACTGAACGTATTGTCGGTGGTTTTCTACCGAATATGGTAACCGAAGAGTCATTTCCAAAAGATTCAAAGCAATGCTTTCGTTCTTTAGTAGGAGAATAGAAATGTGGGTTAATATATGATCATACATTAAAAACCCCTTTCTTAAGCTTACCAATTCTGGAAACTCATCAATCACTCGGCACCACCAGTAACATTCTATGAGAAATGCTGCAGCTCCACTGACCATCAGTATCGTTATAACAGAAAATCCAGTATCTGATATTACAAATCCGGGGGCTCCGATAAGACAACAGGCGGTTAGATAGCAGATGCCAAACATCGCTCGAACAGGTGCTTGAATTTCATGTAAGAATCTGTAATTTTGAATTAAAAATTTTAAAATGTTAAATATAATTCTGTATGCTAAACGTCTTCGAAAGACCTCAAAAGAAGTTGATGTTGATTGAGAGCAATTCCAATATCGTTTCTAAAAAGTGTCCAATCCGCTCTAGTCCAATGTTGAGATTTATTCAACGCAAAATCCGCTCGCATTTTAGCATTTAGAACCTCATACTTATAATTAACTATTTGCAATTCCGCTCTTAAACCTCTAATCAAACTAACCAATGCCGTAGAACAAACAAAAATCCTATTAATCCACATTGCAGCCATGCCAATCATTACAAAATAAACTGAATAATCTGATAAAAAGCCAATTGTATCGTTAAGCTCCCCGCGGCCCAAAATCAAATCTCGCTCGTTATTCGGAATGATATACAAAACCCCATCGACGAGGGTCATTACGAGCATGATGGTGAAAAGCTTGCGGCAAAATTTGCTGAAATCCAATCTGATCGAAGCATCGAATTCCGAATCACCAGAATTAGAAAATTTTCCATTCAGAAACGCTCGGACTCTCCGCAACTGTATATCATAACGATTCATCAGCAGTCCATTGATGGCGCCCCGAGTTACAGCAATTGCAACCGTCATTCGTTTGATCAGCACCAGTATATTGGTTTTGTTGAACTCGGTTTGGAAAAACAAAAAACACATCAGCGATGCTTGAAAAACAACGACAAATTGTACCGAACACCAGCCGATGAATTTCCATCTTCTTTCCGAAGGTGGTTTTATTGCTCCCAAAATGAGAATTATGTCCAGCAGCTTAAAATAATCACCATCCGAACGCCACCAATTTTTCAATCTTTTTATTTCGGAAATACGACGAAGGATTATTTTAACAAGTCGAGATCCAATTGCTGCCATCGCTCGAAGTATTTGTTTTTTTTTTGGGTCAGAAATGGATGCAGCCTTCCAGATGTAGGGCACGTTTGTCAATGAAATTTTCTTGTTGGTATGAAGTGAATATATATGAATGACTTCATTTAATATTCTTTGCATTGTCAATCTGTGCTCTGTTTTGTAGGCAAAACAGTTCATCAAAACGGTATAATTTTGGTTCTGTTTGATCTTCTTTCCATGGGAGTGGAATGCCCATGTTTACTATGCAAATCTGTAGGAAAGTATGTATTTAGGAAAATATAAAATGGAATTTAAGATCGACTTTCTTTGTTTCGATTATCGAGCCACATTATCCATTTTTTCAAAACAAAAAACCTTAATATAGTTCAAAGTTCACAAAAGGGTTGGGAAATGTAGTTTAAAAGTAAACAAAATTTAAAGACACAGTTAAAGTTACACATTTTTTCAGAATTTCTGCGTGAGTAAAACAAATCACTTAAACTTTTACTGAAAGTATTTGAATCCATGGTTTCAATATTTCCATTATGTTCTTAAATAAAAATCAAAACTTGGAAAGTGAAGCAAATAATAACTAAAATGACATATTTTGAACTGTTAAGGTGCGCTTTTAATTGTTTTTATTATGGACATTTTTTATCATTCAGTTACCATAGCTAAGCGATTTACAATATTTTCCTATTTTTTCCGTGGGAATCAATTGGATTCAAAAACTGATGGTAAATTAACACAGAAAATACATCTATATTCCAGTTTCTGTATGATTTTGATCAAGCATTTCCAGTAAATGGTACGGATCTTTCTAGTTTTTCAATAATTTCAAATGTTATTTCAATATTAGGAAAAGTCCAGTCCACAATTCCATTGAAAAATGCCCGATTTTCACCCGGATAAATTCACTTAATTTGTAAAATAAAAAAAACCCTGTTGCAAATTTTTGTTTTTATTTATAATATGTACCTGCAAATCGAAGTTGTTTAGCTAGTTTTGAAAAAGTTATAATGGAACGTTTTTTGGAAGATTAAAATACTATTTGAAATCTGTCGATGAGTTTTGATGAAAACAATTTGTTTTCATGACTTTTGTTAAGTAATTTCTGTATTTGACTATGTTTGCCTGGATATTGCCCGAATATTGCCCGGATTTTTTATTTCTAAATATAGAAATCAAATGCCCGGATTTTGTCAGGTTTTTTTTTGAAATTGCATGGATTTTTTCGGTCCGGAAACGTGCTAAAAAATTCTGGCAACCTTTATCTAGCAACACTGCTAGATTTTCTGTTCAATTTTCAAAAAATTTTTTTACAAGAATGTTACTGATTTGAAATTCTTGACATGTTCTTATGAAATAATCTACATTCAAATCTCTTTCGCATCTCTACAAATTGATTAGCGTTACCAGAAACTAAGAACCATCAGACACCATGGTTTTGCTAAAATTGAAACTCCTATGAAACTTCACTTATTGGAATTTTATTTGCAACGCAAGAGAATAAAATATGGAAGAAAAACAAAAAAAAACTATATTCTCCGAACAAATTGTCCCGTTTTTTTATACAAAATTCCAGTTGGAACTCGGATACCTAAATCTTATTTTGAGGGTCTGCAAAAATTTTGCCATTCGTGTTGAGCAGAAAGGAAATTTTTCTGACTACAGGTGTTTCGAAATTCGAAAAAAGTGGCAACTTGATAGACCCTGTTCAACAGAGCATGAGCAAACAGTTGGATTGACTATATGATAACGGCTAGAATCATGCAGGTACACAATTTTTGTTGTCACTGATATTTTTGTTGACATCCTAGTTGTCAGCATGGAAAACTTAGATTTAAAAGTCATCATGTGAGGTTATTTGAGCAGTGCCCAATTTCTCATATTTCAATTGCCAAAAAAGTCGGATGGTGGATTAAGATTTCGAAAACATACAATTTGATAAAATTGAGACACGTATGCCAAAAAGTTTGTAAAAAGTCCTGAATCATATAAATGGTAATAAAAATTGCGATAAAATACATGAAGTTTGTAAATAAGTTTATCGGCCTTGTCGACAGAAAGTGATGTCCTTTTATTCGTAAGAACATTTCCAGATTGTGATATTTTGTATACGGATAGAAGTTTGAAGAAATGAAAAATGTTGAAAATGAGTGGGTAAAATTTTATTTAGAAGCATAAATATCACATACCAAAATTTTGTTCAGCACGGGCCAACTACTATGACGCGGTAAATACAAATAGATTCGAATCTTCGACTACACATGAACGGGTGGCAAATAAAATTTAGAAATTTCTCTTTCAAGATGTGAAAAAATGTCTAATTTACTTGAAGAAGATTTGATTTAGTTGAATTAAAGGTACTTTGTCCATTGTTTAAAAAAATAAGTGATCATTTGAAAACGATCTATAATCGGCTGATCGCCGATCGATCGATTGCATCGATAATTTTCACTGGTCTGCCACAACCTTTGTTGTGGCAGTTGTTGAGCGTTTTAGGATATGGTAAACAGTGAAAGCCGGCACATTTTCACATTTAAAATGTTGTACTGTGACTGTATACTTTTGGACGAGATTTTACGCGCTCGCGAAGCACTTCTTGTTTCGACGACATTTTGAGCAAAGCTGTGGTAACATAAACAAATCCAAAATTACTGA
Organism: Uranotaenia lowii; assembly: GCF_029784155.1. Classification (NCBI taxonomy): domain Eukaryota; kingdom Metazoa; phylum Arthropoda; class Insecta; order Diptera; family Culicidae; genus Uranotaenia; species Uranotaenia lowii. The sequence goes on from NC_073693.1 coordinate 315,563,570, forward strand.
CAAAAATAGAAGAAGAAAAGCTAACACTAACACTCTCTCATTTTTCTCTGAGCTCGTTTATGTTTGAGTATTGGGGCCACGAAAAAATTCCAAAATTTTAGTTGCCACTCGTTAGTACGCCAAGCGTAGTTCGCTGCACAAGCGTAAACTTTATAGCGGCTTTGGCGTAGTGTTTTGAGTTAAAGTCATCTACTCCAAGGTTGATGAGTCCAAATCCCGGTCACGGCATACGTAGTACACTTTCTGTGGTCTGGTTGTTTTAGCATATGTAAGATACTTGCTATCTCAACTTCGAAAGATGTACGCTTCACCATTTCTAGAAGTGTCAATTTGACATTATTGACAACAAACGTCACACTAGGAACTTTTGAAAAGTAGATTGGAAAGTTGACATAATTTACATTGGCGTCATTTGGTTCTCAGAATACAAAACGTAGCATTTGGCTTTTGGAAATTTTTAACATAAATTCGTAAATAGCACATAAATTCAACTTTGTACTGGATTTTGGGTAAATTTACGCAAAGCATTCGCAATGAAATTATTTAAATTACATTACGAGGTTTTCAAAACTTTAAATTAAGTAGTTATAAATCGGTTGAGAAACCATAGAGATAGAGCGATTTTAGCGAGGAGTGTCGGTGTTTTCGGAGAGCGTCCGAAAGTCAAGAGCCAAAAGTAATTTTGCAAAATTGAAGATACCTATCATGGATTCATTTGGGAGTGCCAGAAGTTTTTTTTTTTATTAAGATGAACTCTCAAACTTCCAATAGTGTCATATTGACACTATAGAGTGAATGAGGGTTAACATCAAACATTTAGTTTCAAAAGTTAACCATATATTAAAGTTTGCTTTGTAAATGTAATGTAAAAGTTTTTGAATTCTGAAAACACTAGCACTTTTGTTTTCGAATATTTATTGAAAACTGTTTAAAAATAAAAGTTTTTCTCGAACTTTTAATCATTATTTTGAAAAGTTGAAATTATGAAATACAAAACTTATGCTTCAGAATATAAATGAATTTCAATTATTGCATTCAATGTACATATTTTTGTACTTTAAATGTTTACAGATTTTAGGTTTTTACCTGTTTCCAATTGCTTAAATATTCAATCATCAGCGATTAAATTCCAATTCCAATTCCAATTTTCAAACACATAATTTTTTTAATTTAAGCCATCAGTGATGAATTGAACGAATATGACATAAATAACAAGTATTTCAATTAATTATTGTAAATTTCACATGCCAACTTTATCAGTCCTTTATCCTGGTTGCTAGGATAATTTGGTGATATAAAATTATTACGATTTCATTTGGTTGGATAGTAATTTTTTGATGGGTTCAGAATAATCAAAAATTTGTTTGTCTTATCAAGAATTCTCAATTGAATTTAAGATTAAATTTTTTCCCAAATTCAGGAAACAACCAGTTGTAGATTTTTCAATCAACCTATTATTTGAAAATAAACAAAATTAAATTAAAACAGTTCGTAATTGATTTTATGATTCTGATGTTAATAAATATTGACTTAATATTAGATCTTAAGCTAGGGTAATAGTTTCTGAATGAAGAAAAAAAAAATTTACATGTTTTTATTTCTGTGCACTTAGCCTACTGTAGTCCTAAAATGCAGAAAATTGTAAATAATTCACTAAGCTAGCATAGGATAAACATGTTTCTATGTACACAATAAACTTTTAATCTTTCTGAGTCCTACCATACCGCTTTTTGCCATAAAAATACTTTCTTATAAAATTTTCAAGGTTTTTTTAAATGTACCTTCTTATCAGTGGTGAATCAGACAGCTCAATTATTGGGGCACGTTTTGAGAAACTAGAGTGATTAAAGAAAAAATTCATTTTTTTACTTTCCAAGCCAAAGATTTAAGGAAAAATACTTTCACTGTGAAGAATATGAACCATACCTACTACTTATTTTTTCAAAAATATAAGACACTCAGAGGAAACCCCGAAAAATATGTAATGGGTCCAAAAATTGGAAACTTTCGACTTCATTGTTCCATTTCAAGACCTGACATTTTGAAAATTTTTAATCAGGAAATAATTCAGAACCAAAATTGACCGTTTCTTTCATTTTTTGTCAGATTTATGCTTATATATTACAAGTAAGAAAACTCAAAAAACTTTTAGCTATTGTTTTGCTGATAGAGATAAAGAGATGGAGATGAAACTTTATTTAGAAATTTAAGTATTTTAATAGTTGATTTTTTCGTTTTATTTATGATAATATTTTATTGAAGGCTACATTTTTAATGGGTTTGTTAAATTATTTTCGAAAAATCATCCTTTTTAAAGAATTTTAATAATTGGTCCAATCAAAGGAACCAGTTCAATACCAAAATAGAGACAGTAGGTTCAAAGATGGAAACTTTGATCATCTTTGCAAATCCTTCAATAGCGCCGAAACCTATATGTTGAAAATTCTCATTGAAACTTGCAGATATGATCATGAACTTTAGATAAATTTTCTGAAAGATATAAACTTCGCGTCCATTTATGAGAATAACATGATTCTTTTAAAACCACCGCTTAAAGGATCCAAAGTAGGGCAACTAACCCTAATTTTGAAAAATTTAAAATGATTTGAAAAAAAAACATTTATTTGAAACATTGATGTTGTATATTTAATATTTCATATTTATTTATTAACTGTCTTGTTTTTTTTTTAAATTATTTGCAAATGTTCATGAATTTTTTACGGTAGATAAGAAGAAAATTTCAGCTGTTGAACAAAATGAACAAACAAATTTCACATCACGGTGATAATCTTTATTGATTGAAAAAAAAGGTGTTGGATTTTTTATTTTCCCATTAAAATATTTATTCAAACTTGTGTGATTGTTCTATTAGGTTGGAAGATAGTTTTGGGAATCCGTTCCATATTAATTGAGAACTTTTGAGAATTTTGACACACCCCCCCCCCCCCCTCCATGGACGAGTCCTTGGTACGGGCCTGGCTCCAGGTATGATCTGTATACGCGATAAGTTTTCCCGTAAGTGAATGATTTGAAAAGCCAAATTGTATATTTGTTCATTGTATAAGTAGCTGTTGAAAGAAGACATAATTTTTCATCACAGGAACAACCACGTGTGGAAAAATTGAAAAGGAGAATAGTTTTGCCGTTCATTCACTTCACTCGGAATGAGACCCCCAGAATAATATAGATATTTAAAAAAAAAATCCACCAGCATAAAGTTTCGTTCCATCAAAAGTTATTGGAAAAAAGTCAAGTCAAAGTCAAATCAATCAAAACATCAACTGATAAGGGGAGATTTGCTGAAATTAAAGGGAAGTACTTATTCGACGAAAATTTATAAAAGTTTTGAGCAAAAAATTCAATACTGATGTTATGAAATCGCTTGGTACATATTTGTACCTGAAAGTAATCACATTTTCGTTGGTGATGGAAAGAATTAGAGAAACATACCAACGAAAGAACATAAGCCGTAAATATCATGAATTTCTCGAAAAAGATACAACGACTCCTGCCGGTGAGCCTACGAAAAAGCAAAAAAAATTGTTTGTATTCTACACTTAAATTTGAATAAAACCCCTATAAAAAATATTTTTATCAATTTCGTACGTTATCCTCTCAACAGGAAATCTGAAATTATAAGCTACTTGATACTAAGTGGTACACGCTTTAAACTATTATATTTGCCTTCAATTATATCCTCTACTAAAAAGACGCCTATTGTGAGGTTGAATGTTCCATGTTTTTTCAAAGTATAATAAATGTGCTGTATTACATTTCTTAACATATTCTATGCAACATATATCCTCACTGAGGATTCCTCAGTGAAATCAAAGGAATTTCATTTAAAAAAAATACATATATGTAGATGAATAAGAAGAAAAAAAGGCTCATAAAACAATCTAATTGTGCCTCGTAAATGAAAATAAACTTCTTCTCAATAGTTGAAGATATGAGCAGTTCATAGACCCATGCAATGATTCACTACCTGGGAGATCGTTACGAAAGCCACTGCCTGGCAGCTGCAATCAATCAAAAATATTCCCAAACATCTGTTCCATTGATTTTGCTTCACACAAGCGAACGATGGCTTTTCGAAAATGGGGAGGCAGCACTGCGGAAGCTCCAACAAACGGGAGAATCTCCAGGAAACAAACAATTGTAGTTTTTATCGATTTCCTTCTTGTATTTTTTCGTATTGTCTACTCGGGCAAAATATAGCCCTCAGAGCACGTGCCAAAGCAAAATCGAAGCGATAGCGGCGAAAAGATGACAAAAATTGCTCTCGGGACAAATAAATATAATAAGTATGGCGAACGAGTCATTCCCGGCGTTCTTCCTACAGCTTGCTTCTTCTTTTTCTCTATGGGAAAATACAAGGATGCTTGGCATGCAGCCCTCAGCGTAATTCTCAAAGGCTCGACTTTTCTCTTCTTTCTACTACTGGAAGTCAACTGTGGCAAGTCGATGGTGCAGGATCACAGTTGCTAGAGAAAAAAAATACCGCCGCTTCTATCCGATGGCACGCAAATCGATAAAACAAATCTGATGGTGGGGCGTCAGGAGAGGGATTTCTGGAAAAGTAAGAGAGGAAGACAAGAATCCGGCACGCCGACAGTTTTGGATCGCACATAAAAATGGCAACCATCCAGTAGTAGCTCCGCTGGAAATAGTAGTAGATAGTATACTAGTAGACCCCAGCAACGATAGGTCGCTACATTTGCGGAAGAATGTTCCTAGCTGGAAGCAACTTAGCTAGAGCTAGACCAACTTCCAACTGATGTTCAGTGTTTTCCGAACCGAAAATTCCTGGGCCGGGACTTGGGGACTCGGCGGATGTTCTCTGGGTAGACTTTCGGAACTGCTGTTGTTGTTTTCTTGCCGCCCGTTCGCGTACATGCCCATATATTGCTCCCTTAGGCGGGGTCACGTCAACAATTGTGTCGTGTCGTGTCGGGTTTGGCTTTCAGTGGGATTCTTGTTTTTCGTTTTTTTTCTGCAGTTTCCTGGAAACAGGATTTCATTTTTTCGGGTTTCCGGTAAATTTTCGGTTCGGTGTCAGTTCAAGCCGCATAGCTGGCGTTAAAGCCTGATTTGTTGAAGTTCATCAGAGTCGAAAATAAAAGTGTTATTCCACTCTATCAGGTGGACATCTTTTAAAATGTAAAAATAAGATTTAGTTTGTTTGTTTGTCTTTCTGGAGTCCAAAGCTAGAATAACTGAATCATGTAATGTGCAATTCCTTCCCTCAGAGTTTTGGGAGGGCCACTCGTCTGTTTAGGAATGTAACATTAGACTGAGTCGATTTGGGATGATTTTTGAATTTCTCAAACTTTCTAAATCAAGCATAAACTTATTCCTAAAAACGTTACTTAAAAATCCTGCAAAAAATCATGGATCAGTTTTAAACCAAAACGACCCCAGGGTTTGAAATATTCAATAATAACTTCAAATCGACTCAGTCTACTGTAACATTTGAATCCTGTAAAATACTACCAATTTGTTATACCCCTGCGTTTTGAAAATTCCACAATTAAGTTTTTTTTAATTTCCTAAATCACTTTCAATAAGAATTCACTAAGCATAGAAAATGATGAGGAAATATTTCCTGATTCAGTGCTAGAGGAGAATCTTGAATTCCTATGATTTAAGGGAGTGTCATATAATGAATTGTTTACATGTTATTGTGACGTTCTGTCAAGTAATTTTTGACATAGCGTCCAATTATAGATGGCGCACGTGGTGCGTAATGTATACTTTAAACCACCTTTTTCACAAATCAAAACTATTTTTGAAAGTTCCTGAAGCTTGGCCCCCGAAGTTACTACAAAAATTTAACTTTGTCGAAGTTATGACAAATTCCCAAGTAACAATTTTAGCTTTATTATGGTCGGCAAAATTTCGTTTGGACTATTATATTAATCTTCATAAAAAGCTAAAACGCATTCTATAACATCACCTGGACTCTAATAAAGCCAAAATCAGGCTATTTGGCCCTATCCTAGGAATGTCATCATGACCAATCATTGTTGGTCATCAATGTTGGTCACCAAAGCTTTTAAAAAGCTATTATTAAACATGCTAGCAATTTTTGTTTTTTTTCGATTCTGTCAGTTCTCGGAGATTTTTTTTAATTTTTTCCAGCAACCATAATGGTTGATGAATGATAATTGCATTATTGTGATATAATCTGGAAAAAAACAATAGCCAAAACACCAATGTTTTAACCATATTATGAGCATCTTTTCTACTGCCAGTCAAGATTTTAGGTAAACTTTGTATGAAATAGTATCTCAAAATAAATGCGCCTCGTCAAATCTGATGGTCAGTCATGTTCGAATTGATGGAAAATAGGCCTGAAAAAATATTTTCAAATGCTTGCATTGTGAATCCATCAACATGGCGTCATTTTGTGCCCTTCGATTTCGCTACCAACATGGCGTGAGTCAATTCATAGTTTTATTATGGTTTAATGATGACCCCAAAAAAAGCTACGATTTGACGTTTCTCTCGCAAGCCAACCAATTACACGCTTAGGATGAGTACCTCATTTCTGAGTTGTTAATCATTAGTATAGTAAATGAGGACAGACTTTTTGAATGAAAAGGGATTGGTTGTGAATGACCCGTGGAGTAAATCATAAATTGAAGTCAAATTTCGTTGTCTGACGACGCCATCTTGAAATCCAATCCGCTGAACTTTAAAATGTTGTAAATGACTTAAAATCGCATGAAACCCTAACAATATTGGTATTGGGTGAAAGGGCTAAACTAGAAGAAGTGGAATTTCGCTATCGGACGTAAACTTGAAATCCAAGATGGCGGCTTTCAATGAACTTTTAAATGCTGGTAATCACTGAAAATCGCATGAAACTTCCACAATATGGGTATAAATTGAATAGGATCAACGAGTAGAATACAATTTTCGCTATCAGGCGTCATCTTGAAATCCAAGATTGCGGCTTCCACTGAACATTAAAATGATTGAAATCACTGAAAGTCATTTGAAATTCCCACAATACGGTCATTGAGGAAAATGGCTTAATCAGTTTAAGGGGAATTTCTCTATCAGACGCCATCTTGAAATCCAAGATGGCGACTTTCGCTGAATCTTAAAATGCTGTAAATATCTAAAAATCGCATGAAACCCCCACAATATGGGTATTGGCTAAAGGGCTAACCTAGAAGAAGTCAAATTTCGCTATCAGGTGCATCTCGAAATCCAAGAAGGCGGCTATCACTGAACTTTTAAATGCTGTTAATCACTGAAAATCGCATGTAACTCCCGCAATACGGGCATTGGGTGAAAGGTTGTTGTTAAAATCGAACGATTTTTTTTCCAAACTTTGTTTTTACTTAGTACTACATTTTTTATCATGTTTCCGATGCATTTAGCACTTTTCGTGTTTTGTTGATAGTTTGCCATATTGGCTATTTATGTCATTATATTATGTCTATCATGCTATTATGTCTAAATTGTATTGGTCTTATTCCAGCGAAAACTATAAGGTAATGTTGTTTCTGTTATTTGTTCGATTTAGGCACATGTGCCAAAATCGGATGTTGCCAAAATCGAATGTTGCCAAAATCGATCGTTGTGTGTATTGTGGTTGTTTTATGCGATTTTCAGTCACATACAGCACTTCAGAGTAAAGCGAAAAGAGAAAATCGCCTACTAATCGTTTAGCCCTTTCACCCAATACCAATATTGTTGGGGTTTCATACGATTTTAAGTCATTTACAACATTTTAAAGTTCAGCGGAAACTGCCATCTTGAATTTGGATGGCGTCAAAAAACGGAATTCGACTTTTACTGGTTCATCGCTTTCAACTAATACCCATATTGTAAGGGTTTAATGCGATTTTCAGTCATTTACAGCATTTTCAAGTTGAGTGGTAGCAGCCATCTTGGAATTTAAGATGGCGACGGACAACGAAATTCCACTCGTTTATTACTTTCACCTTATAACAATATTAAGAAGGTTTCATGATATTTTCAGTAATTTACAGCTTTGAAAATAAAAGCGGAAGCCGCCAACTGGGATTAATGATGCCGTCAAGCAACAAATTTTGTTTCTCCTATTTGAATCCTTTCACTCAATACTCATATTGTAGAGTTATTCATTCCACTTCCGCTAATTCGAAGTTTTCATAGATTTTTATATATTTTTTTATTTTAACTCAAAATCAACACACAGAACTTATCAAAAATGTGTAAAAATGGGAATTCCAATTCAAATATGTGCTATCTAATCTGAGCGTGTCCTGTTTTGACATCTTGATCGAGAACTGTCACTAAGTTGTATGGCGGTTTAATAATCAGGCCATTATAGAACATGCAAAAGAAAGCTTGGAGCACACTTCTAAGTTTGTGTTTTATTAAAGTTTAAACATAGCATTCCTAACTCTTTTTAAATAACTAAAACAGTATGTTTAATGAAAGATTTATGAGCGTTTTCAAAACTATCTGAAAACAGATGGTCGATTCAAGAATATAAGCATTTTGTAAGACCATAATAAAACCGTCATAAAACGAGCTGCATAAAAAAGCCATAATAAAACCATGATTAAACATCCAAATGCTAGTTAGCTTGATCTGTGTTACTTGGGTTTAGTCCTCTTTCGTCACAAAATCAACATCATAGGTTTTTATATGTCCACCCCAGTTTTCACGTACTGGTACGATTCCAGATCCAAATATAACAGAGAATCAACTTTGTTTGACCTATTGAACTGCTATGCTGAGAAAATTGTCACATTTGGAGGCAAATTCTTTCGTATATTTAGCCATTCATCGTGCCAATCGTTATGAAAGACTGACTGTCAGATTGTCAGCTTCCTCTAGTACTAGACTTTAAATTTTTATTTTTTTCTCCATGTTTATCTTCGGAATATCCAGATGAGACTTGTCAACGAAAAGTTTCTGGCTGGAATGCTGCCAGTTGCTCGCCGAAGAGTTTGTTTTGCTGTCCATTACTAATTTTTTTTTTTTTTTCAAAAAATCTATCCACTAACGGTCCAAATATTTTGTGCACGATTTTGTTAATTTTACCAGAGGGTAGCTTTTTTCACCCTGCGTAAAAGAAATCAGGCCTGTTTATTACATAATTAGCTAGAAGAGCTTGTTTAAAAATAATGTTTTTGTTACTTCTCCAGTTGATATGTTCGGATTGTGCTTGATAAAACCTCTCACATTCCTTCCTCACATTAACTTCGTGAAATCAATCATGTTCAATTTTATTCAAATGAAAGCTCACTTCTAGCTCACAGAAGAATCTATGATTTCACATAATTTTGAGCCAATTTTCATCACCAAATCTGTGACATAGAAAACAGAATATTTACAAATTTCACAGAATTTAAAAATTTTGGACTTTTTTTTAAATTTATTTTTTAATGTCAATAAAAGTATTGCATGATTATTTTAGAATTGGAGGAATATTATAAAATTGGTAATGTTAATTTATTTGTCTTAAGTAAAATGTAAAAAAGCCGCAATTTGACATGACTTTTGGATGAAACTAATGAAAAAAGCATCACAGAAAACCGTCCCAGAACTTCTGGGTAAAATCACAGGAAGTTAGTTTTTTAATTTCTAAACACAGATTTTTTTTTTTCGGCAACTTTACCTGCATTTTGATCGAAAAGTAGATTTCCAGCTTTTTTTTGGGTCTCTCATTGCGATTTTTTCGATTTTTACTTGATCTCATCAAATTCTAATCAAATTTTGTACGCACACGTACAAATTAGGGCTAAGTGGGGGTAATTATGATCGGAATTACTCATTTTTTTATACTAACAGTTCAAACCTGAAGCTCCTCAAATCCTGGAAAAAACAGGTTCCCTTCTAAGTTCAATTTTTTTAGTTGTAATTTGTGCGCGTAAAAGGCTTGTTTATAATTCTTGTTTTGTGATGACTTCTGATTTTGGCTATATTCCTAGATTGAAATCACATCGAAACATTGTGTTTAGGTGAGGATTGTTGATTTTTTTAAATTTATTATTGAGATTAAATGAGTAATTTTCAGTTTAACATAGGGGGAGGCATCTTCACATATTATCACAGATCCATTATTCTATAAAACTTATGAAGTAATGTTTTTAGGTTTTTTTTTCAAGATTTATCATTATTGTTATTAACCTTCATCCGCATTAGATTTCATTACCCTAATCAGCACTTGTGGTGTCAATTTGACACCACAAGCTCAAATCGTTATAACTTTTGGCGTGTTAGACCGATTTGAACAAAACTTACATCAAAAGAAACCTTGTAATGTCAGTAAAATATGTTTAGAATATTATATATAGCTAAAGTTACTAGTTTTCTCGTTATTCAGCATGAAAGAAAAAAAAATCCGAAAAAACATGCCTCGCGAAAACTGCTGTAGTTCATATGTTACACGTCCAAAAAAATATTTGCCTTATGCATATAAAAGCTGAAGTTAATGCCTACATCATGGAAGAAAGAAATATTTTTTTAATTTTTTTTTTAATGAAATGGTCACAAAAAGTTCAAAAAAGTGGTCTGAAAAACCTACTTTTCATTCGATTGCTAGTAAATACTGTTTGAGCGATGGTAGAGTTTTGAAAAAAATATGACTACAAAATGTATTAAAATTCCAACATTTTGCTGTCTTTAGATTTTTTATGCAACAAAAATTGAATTTACTGGAATTTTTCAAAGTTCACTACTTTGCGCGATTTTTTTACAAATTGAAATTTCATCTGTTTTTGTGGTCCACCGTCATGTTGTACCCGGATTATCAGTGCTTTTACTTTGTTTGGACCAACCAAGAGTATATTCATTGGAAAGCACATTTAATCTACATTCTAGTGAGGTGCTGCAATTCACGCTGTGAGATTTCACAAAAATATGAAAATTATAAACATAAAATCATTCCTGAATTTCTAGAACCACAAGCACCTCGTCCAGCAAAACGTGTTTGTTTGCTCTCCGAGTAGGTACGGTGGGTGGTGATTCGGGCAGAGAGCGAACCGACAGACGAAATAATGATGCGTGTCGTGACAAGCAAACGTGAACTCCTGTAAATAGAAAATTTCCAACCAAGAAACGCACGGCACGCATCATTATTTCGTCTGTCGGCTTCGCTCTCTGCCCGAATCACCACCCACCGTACCTACTCGGAGAGCAAACAAACACGTTTTGCTGGACGAGGTGCTTGTGGTTCTAGAAATTCAGGAATGATTTTATGTTTATAATTTTCATATTTTTGTGAAATCTCACAGCGTGAATTGCAGCACCTCACTAGAATGTAGATTAAATGTGCTTTCCAATGAATATACTCTTGGTTGGTCCAAACAAAGTAAAAGCACTGATAATCCGGGTACAACCTGACGGTGGACCACAAAAACAGATGAAATTTCAATTTGCAAAAAAATCGCGCAAAGTAGTGAACTTTGAAAAATTCCAGTAAATTCAATTTATGTTGCATCAAAAATCTAAAGACAGCAAAATGTTGGAATTTTAATACATTTTGTAGTCATATTTTTTTCAAAACTCTACTATTGCTCAAACAATATTTACTAGCAATCGAATGAAAAGTAGGTTTTTTAGACCACTTTTTTGAACTTTTTGTGACCATTTCATTAAAAAAAAAATTTAAAAAAATATTTCTTGTCTTCATGATGTAGGCATTAACTTCAGCTTTCATATGAATAAGGCAAATATTTTTTTGGACGTGTAACATATGAACTACAACAGTTTTCGTGAGGCATGTTTTTTGAGATTTTTTTTCTTTCATGCTGAATAACGAGAAAACTTGTAACTTTAGCTGTATATGATGTTTTAAACATATTTTACTGACATTACAAGGTTTCTATTGATATAAGTTTTATATGAAGTTCATAATAATTCAAACGACTTAAAAAGATTTTACTTTTGTGGTGTCAAAATGACACCAAAAGTCGGAAAAGGGAGTTTTTTTGTCCAGGCTTCCAGGGTTCGTCCATAAAAAAATAAAGATGCAATATTGAAGAACTTTTGAATTCATTTAGGGTCCCCGAAGAAATTTTTGTATTTTGAAGCTTCTGAAAAAAGTTACAAGCCTTCAAACTTGCAATGGTGTCAAAATGACACCCTAATGCGGATGAGGGTTAATTAGATTATACAAAGAAATTTTTAATCATCATCCAATGCTAAAAATCGCTTGTTTGTAATAACTCCATAGCTCAAAAGATATGGGGTAAATATGAACGCTACTTTGAGCGTAAGTGAGAATTTTTTCCATGTAAAAACATATCACACCTTATGGCGTATTTATTATTGAAAGGTAAACTCACAAAAACACCATTTTATCTCCATTGCATTAACGAGGGAATCAATTGATAAGACACGTCTCAAAACGATTTTCAATTCTCAGAGTTATGAATTTTATTATAAACTGTAACTAAAAAATATATACTGCCCCTACTTTCATAACAGTCTCATTTGCAAAAACAAGCAAGCGAGAAAATCAGCTTTTTCTGTTTTGGAATATATTTTGAAATTGTGACCACAACTTTCAGCATAAACGAAAAACATTTGATGGAATGTGTTCTAGGTTGTCATAAATTGGATCATTGTTAAGGTCGGGAGCACCATTTTTTTTCGTCATGGGACTGTTATGCGAGCATATTTCAAACCTTTTTTAAAGCTACTCGCATAATAGTCCCATACAGAATATGTTTTTCTCACCAAGCTCCTTTCTAAGACTTAAATTTGATCATTTCTGAACCTTTAAAAACAATTTTCATTAAAAGAAACATACTTTTGGAAAAATATTGTGAATTCCGTACTGTAAGTTGAATCATTTAACGATTTTTGATTGCATCTTGTAGTTTTTTGCTTAGGAAGACATTCCTTCCTTCTTACTGACCTGGCTTCGAAAACTAGGGTGCATAATTCGACATCAAGTGAGTGAAATCTTTTTTTAATATTCAAAGAAATAAATCAAGGACTATTTCGCCGAAAGAAGCATTGTAAAGTAACCAAATCCGTGGTATTACACAAATGGTACTGTTATGCGGGTATATTCCATATGGGACAGCCACAAGTTGATATTTTTTTCTAAATTTCTAGAACAAAATCTCTTTTTTATTGTTTTATATTGAAGCCCTATGTTCAAAATGACAAAATGTCAGGTTAGATGAAAAGTGACGAAAATTCATATGGGACTGTTATGCGAGTAGGGGCAGTAGAGGTAGTTAGGTTTGCAAGTTATAACTGTACCTTATCAATAGAATTTTTTCAAAACCACAATTAAGTGTCTGAAATTAAAATAATATCTTAAAATAAATATTTCAAAATAAAAAAAATAAATGCTATTCATATACAAACTTGAGAAAGAAAGTCACAACCGAAGCCAAAGAAAGAATAACTTTGTTTTTCACCCAAAACATTTCTCAATTTTTTAATTTCTTTTTCAAATACATAAACACAGAAAATCGTTTCTTAGCAATATGTTGAAATTTTTAAAAATGTGATGAGGATTATAATTTTAAATTTTACATCAGAAACAGACAAATCTGTGAAATGGTAACTCTGAATTTGTCCAAACATAAATTTTAAAATATAAAATCAGAATGTAGATTAGTTGCTAAAGACACATTTACAATCATTATGTAATCGTGAATAAATTCAATGAGCTTAAAAGTTTCTACAAAGATCTCGATTTCTCAAAATTAAAAAAAATCGTGAAACTAAAACAACTACACAAGACTTGAAATTGTCAGTAAATGGAATCATAATTTGAATTGAAACAAATTTGAAAATTAACAATTGGAAAATGATATGCTGAATTCAGGATATTTACTTCAGTAGAAATATTTTAAAACAAAAGTACATCTGAATCAATAGTAGAATATTTGTATTGAAGAACTTTTGATTTGAATTTCTATTCTAGGATAGAAATTCGATTGAAAATTCATAAAACAATCTCAGTATGGCCGATTGGATAAATTTAAACAATAAAGATTTTTTTTAAATTATTTTTTGCAAATTACAATAATTATCAAAAAGCTTACAATGATTCAGCAGTTTTTTAAATCCATATTTTTAGGGACTCGTAACTACAGTTCGCTGTGATTTTTAATGTTTCCCTTCGAGTCTTAATATTTTTTTAAATATCAATAAATTTCGGCATTTGCTTTGATATGCTTCGGATAAAATCCACATAGTAATTTTTACAATAGTCCTGACTCGCCTTTTAAATTAGTTTTCATTAACTAGGACATCTTAACAAGTTCATCCAATACTTTATACCATATTTATAAAAAATCTTTTTTATCTTTAGAATTTTTATGCTAACATGAAATGTTCTTCAATAAACCAATTTCAGCCTTTATTTTGTTTTGTGTATCTTGTTCTTCTAAATGCTCAACTTCACATTCAATAAGGTTTTGATGAATTACATATGGCCAAAAAAATCGCCTTTTACTGAGATGCAAAAAAATTAAGAGCATTTGCGATTTATTTTGGGGCTCTTAAACTTTTTAAACAGGTAAATAATACTGAAGAAATTTTCGCACTTTTCGGACAAAATTTGAAAACACCACAAAAGTTTTAAAAATAAAGGTTTTAATAATCAACTTTCCCTTAGGTCGTTGATTATTTTGACTTCTGTGGAAAAAGAAAAAAAAATCAATATGTGTGCTATTCCCAACTCTATAAAAAAATAGATTTTTAACAAGTTCTTAAAGAAGTTTTAACTAAATCGAATTTAAGATACGAAGATTAGATTGAAATTTAAAACGTTAACTTTGCTTGAAAATTTACAAACGTTTCACTTCTTTCCACTTTTTTAATAATATTTTTGGATTATACATGAAAAGTACTGAAAATGATTAAAAGTAGCAAATTTAAGGCCTATTTTATACGCGCAATGTTAACTCAATATATTTTTGCTTTGTGCTTTCAAAACTAGCAACAATTCTTGGAAATCCTTATTTATTGTGTTTTTACAAAGTTGTAATTATTTTCAGCTAAATTCGAATTTCAAAAGTTGTTCCCATGGATGAGTCCTTCGCCCGGGCCTAGTGGGTTTCATCATTGTTTCAAGTTCAGACACTAAAAAAGAAAAAAAGTCTTTTTATTTACTTGCTGAAACTCGAAAAAGCTGATAAAAACGTTTGAAAATGTATTTTTTTTGTCAAATGCTTAAAATCAGTCATTGTATGGTAAGGTTTCCAGGTTGCCCGGAATTTGTTAAAAAATGCTCGGACTTTGCCCAGATTTAT
Organism: Uranotaenia lowii; assembly: GCF_029784155.1. Classification (NCBI taxonomy): domain Eukaryota; kingdom Metazoa; phylum Arthropoda; class Insecta; order Diptera; family Culicidae; genus Uranotaenia; species Uranotaenia lowii. Next base: position 315,578,800 of record NC_073693.1, read on the forward strand.
TCACTTTATTTGGCAAATCAAACGAAATATAACAAGTTGTGTTGTAAATATTTTATTTATTCTGCCTCCAAAATAAAATTATTCGAGCAAGTTCTATAAAAATAACCATGGTTGGTTTTATGGAAGCTTTTAAAACGAATTCAAATCTTCAAGTTTTTCAATTTCAATTTTTGAAGAAATTTTTTTTCCAATTTTTCTTGATTTTTGTTGAGTAATTTCTGAGTTGTGACAAAATTGACCCAGATATTGGAATTTAGTTCTTCAATTTTGAAAGCAAATGGCCAGATTTTTCCAGATGTTCGTATAAAATTTTCCGGATTTGTTCGGCCCGGACACGTGCTGAGAAAAATCTGTTTTGTTAGTTCTATTTTAAACCAAATTATTACATAATTCAAAAGCAACCGTTAAACAATGAGAGCTGCAGCTGGAATTTCGGATTTCAACAAGAATATAACTTAAATCCTTTCTTTTCCGTTCTTCACTGTAAAGCGTGAGGGTCAATAACAATCGTAAAAAATATCTCGTAACCAAATACCTTTCCATGCCATATTTGTTTCCAATTGTTGGATTCGTTAGAATAAATTGAGAACTTATGCTAACAAAATTGTATTGGGCTCACCTCCCTCCTTGTATGTACCTACTCACTGACAGGAAGATGATGTGTCAGATAATCATAGAATCATATCAAAATGATTTGCCATGCTAAGTATTGACCGTTTCTCGGATTTTGTAAAATAAAAGTTGATATAAGCTTTCCTCTTCTTTTCCTGTCCTCTCAATTCTATTCTCCCACTGCCAGAAAGGAATTGTTTCGCATAGAAAAGTTCCTCGTATTGAAATACCATCCCATGCCAAATATGAGGTTGGGCTTCAATTTATAATAGAATCATTACTCGTTCCCAAACACTCTCACATGCCAAATATGGTCCAATTTGCTCGATCAGCTTTCCAGTTATACTGAAAATTGTAAGGGAGACCTCTCCTCCCCCTTTTCATCCACCTTTTTGAAGGAATGAGAGATACCAAATATTGATAAATAGAAGGATTTCCTGTACCCCAATATCGCCCCAAGCCAAATTTGGTTCCATTTGCTGTTGAAGTTCTCAAGTTTTGAAGTAAAAATTGTATGAAACTCCCCTACTTCTTTCCTTTCTCTCCGCTGAACGAAGGAAGGGGTCTCAAACAATCATTAGAACATATTACGTTCCCAATTACCCGTCCATGCCAAATTTGGTTCTATTTGCTTAATTAGTTTTTGAGCTATGTAACCCCCTTTCTACTGCAATGAGGGAGGGGTCTCAAATAACCATTGAAATATTTTCTGTATTCGAATACCTTCCCATGCCAAATTTGATTCCAATATCTTGATTAGTTTTGCTTATCACCCCACTGAGAGGAGGGAGGGGTACCTTATATTCATGGAAATATTCCTCGTTCCCATATACCACCCCATGCCAAATTTGATACCATTTGCTTGATGAGTTTTCGAGTTATGCAAAAAATTGTATTTTATTTGGGATGCCCCTCCCTGCCTTCATGAGAGAGGAAGGGGTCTCAGACCATAATAGGAACCTTCCCCTGCCTCCAATACCCCCATCTGTCAAGATTCTAGCAAATTGGTTCAGTAGTTTCCGAGTGTATAGGGAACAGACAGACAGACAGAAATCCATTTTTATATATATAAATTTGGAAAATATATTGAAGCTTCTTTTCCTTTCTTCAGTTAAGAGAGGAATGGAGTTCATTCGATAAATCATATGATGAAAGGCAGCCATCTTGTGCTGGAACAAATGGTTGGAAGAACTCGGTATGACCCTCATCGTTTCAGTCAAGATCAAACAGATTTTTGAAAAGAAGGATGAAGTGATCTTCAATTGTCATTGTTATTTTTTCATCAAGGAAATGTGCATTAAAATCTTGTTCGATGGCTGTATGAATTACTGTCATTTTCAAAATCGACTCCGGAAAAAGTTCAATGTATACTAAACCTTTATTTTTAACATGGTACTGTCCACAATCTACATTAACAAACTCATAATGTAGTCAAAGTTGAGTTAAAGGCGCTTTCTAGTGCATGCAGAATACATTAGTTATTGGCTAATCGTGTTATGTCTTCCTCAACCCTGATTTTTTTTTGGAAATTTAAGCATGACGCTGATGCTTTGCACGCAGTTTGCACTGTTTTTTTTTTTTTTGTAGTTTGCGGATTATCGCTGTTGTAGAAAATATTTTTCTAAGGCGCCGTAGTTCGAAACCCTGTGATCATAACAAGATGCTTATAATTTATTTTGTATTTCTAAGATAATAAAATGGTGGCTCAAGAGAGTGAATTTTCAAATTCTTCTAAAAACCCAGGGTCAACAACAGTTCTGTAAAGGGCCTTGGGTCGAACTCACTAACCAAAAAAATTGAATTTTGAAAATCGTGGGTCACCCGTTGAAATCATGCGATTTTGCTACGCTTAATGGCGAATAATAAAGAAAAATAACAAGTGCACACATTTCCATATTTAAGTAGACTCACTCCCCTCGTTTTTCCTACAACTGTAATGTTTCAAACGCCATGTTGAAAAAAAAAATCAAAATTTGTCTTAAAACTGTGTTGGAGAAATGTGCAGATTTTTTTTTTCATAGATAACATTTGAATATGTCGATGAAAATTTATGTATTTTTTAGTTATACCTACTACTTAGTAATGCAATGTTTATATGTGCAGTATTTTGTGGCGATCCGACAAGTGGTTTTTCAAACTGTGTCTTTGTTGAGTTCAATAACCAAAATAATACCCACTTGAAAATCGGTGTTTAAATCAGTTTCAAGGGAAAATTTTTATTTTATTATTAAATCAAGAGTTTAAAAACAATTTTAAAAATTTCAGAAAACTTGTACGGCTAGAAGTACTTTCGACCAACAATGGGTCAAGGTTGATTGAATTTGTATTAATGATGTAGTTTTAATGAATATGCACTGGAAAAAAAATTGTAATTATACTTTTTGATGGGAACCAAATTCTGCGAATCTTAAGTTTTCAACTAAATTAGTTATGTGTTTTTTTTTGGCAAAAAAACTTTAAGAGCTTAGTTTCCAATATGACCTGATATCATTAAACCTCGCGAGAAAAATCACAATCATTCATTATGAATTTTATATTGTTCGATAAAATTTAATTCTTATATCAATAGAACCCATAATGTTCTGACAAAAAGTTTATCAAATTGTTTAAAAAAAAAAAAAAATTAACGACGTTATGTTAGAGCTCTGCTCTGTCTAGGATGGGTTGATGACATTTTACTTTTTTATCTGCATTCAGTGACAGTTATCAATATAACATGGTTGAAGATTTATTATTTTTCTTAAGACTTCTGTAGACGGAAATCCGGGAATTTATATCACTTAGATGCAAACAAAAAGTATAAGTCCATTGTTAGTAACTATCAATGCACAAAATCTCTCCTCCTCGCCAGAATATGCTGTGAAGAAGTTCTAAAAACAATCGCGATGAGAACATTAATATATATTCTCATCCCTACACATCTAGCTCCGGTTTCTCCATTTGCGATATTTTATTTTGCTAAATGGATCTGTTGTGGATCATCCATATTAGAGTGATTCATTCCTGTTAAAAATAAACTGATGGTTCAATGAGAAATGTCTTGGACAAAAAATCATAACTCACCAATTTACTGAAAACAGGTATCAAATCCCTTGAACTGGAATTCCAATAAAAGGAATGTCCTAACTATTTAAGATGTATTAAATTCTAGTAAAATTTTGAGCTACTCTGCCATCAAAATCGCAACAAAGAACTTGATAAATACACAGCATCACCATCCAATCATCAACAACACCCACCGGGGCAGCAAACAATTCATCATAATTCCATTCCAGTTCTGATACATTTTTTTTTTTCGTTTTGTTTTGCTGCTGATGTTGCCTGCTCATCACATCACCGGTATCGTTTTCTTCTGCCATTTCAGTTTTCCACAACGGCGCGGCAGAAACGTGCCTCAGACGATCTGGGCCCGAGGGAAATCGGAAAGGATCCTTCCCCAGCCACAAACAATTCCAAGAAACGCACACATCCGGTATCATGTTTCGTCGTCTTCCCAGCCGGATTAGAACCAAAACATTAAATAAGAATTCTTAGTTCTAGTGATGGTATATGTAGTTAAAGTTGTTGAATCATGAAAATATCGGAAAAAGGTAAGCATTTAAAAAAAATCAATCTAAATTACAAAAAAATCGTTTTTTTTTTGCTTTAATTTGTGTCAGAAATCATAGTCGCTTGAAAAAAGGTCAATGTTCTTTCATCATATTACTTTAAGATATGCGGTATTTTTTTTCCAAAGCAACAAAAAAGTATTAAAATATTTCTCCCCCTATAAATTTTTTTCTTGCTTCAACCCAGGGAAAATTAGCCCCTTTAACTCACTTTTCACAGTCACAGCTCATTTCGACCGCAAAACAACGATCCGCGAAAAATATTGGCCCAAAACTGGACGAGGGACGTTTCTGCTGGCAGGCAAGAAGGGTAAATTTGGGCAAACGGAAGGATTTTACGACTTGTTTCGCCATCATCATCATCATTATCTTCATTTTCATCATCAGGGTCAGAAATTTTGCGCTTAAACTTCCCACGACTACGACCCATAAACTTTCCATCGCTGGGAATTGACGTGGGCAGCGGATTTCGTGCTCTCTGCGAATAACTGATTGAGAGTTCGTTAATTTTGAGTCTTTAAAGATTGAGATAATTTTTTTTGAGTTTGTAAGTCAAAAGCTTGAACTGAACTGAATCCGAAATCTGAAATCAGAAACTTGAAATCTGAATCTCAAATCTGAATCTGAAATCTGAATCTGAAATCTGAATCTAAAATCTGAATCTGAAATCTGAATCAGAAATTTGAATCTGAAATCTGAATCTGAAATCTGAATCTGAAATCTGAATCTGAAATCTGAATCTGAAATCTGAATCTGAAATCTGAATCTGAAATCTGAATCTGTAATCTGAATCTGAAATCTGAATCTGAAATCTGAATCTGAAATCTGAATCTGAAATCTGAATCTGAAATCTGAATCCGAAATCTGAATCTGAAATCTGAATCTGAAATATGAATCTGAAATCTGAATCTAAAATCTGAATCTGAAATCTGAATCTGAAATCTGAATCTGAAATCTGAATCTGAAATCTGAATCTGAAATCTGAATCTGAAATCTGAATCTGAAATCTGAATCTGAAATCTGAATCTGAAATCTGAATCTGAAATCTGAATCTGAAATCTGAATCTGAAATCTGAATCTGAAATCTGAATCTGAAATCTGAATCTGAAATCTGAATCTGAAATCTGAATCTGAAATCTGAATCTGAAATCTGAATCTGAAATCTGAATCTGAAATCTGAATCTGAAATCTGAATCTGAAATCTGAATCTGAAATCTGAATCTGAAATCTGAATCTGAAATCTGAATCTGAAATCTGAATCTGAAATCTGAATCTGAAATCTGAATCTGAAATCTGAATCTGAAATCTGAATCTGAAATCTGAATCTGAAATCTGAATCTGAAATCTGAATCTGAAATCTGAATCTGAAATCTGAATCTGAAATCTGAATCTGAAATCTGAATCTGAAATCTGAATCTGAAATCTGAATCTGAAATCTGTTGTTGATTACGAGTCATTTAAAGATTGAGTGAATTTTTCATCGAGTTTGTAAGTCAACTATTTGAACTGAACAGATTCCGAAATTTAAAATCAGAAACTTGAAATCTAAATCTGAAATCTGAATCTGAAATCTGAATCTGAAATCTGAATCTGAAATCTGAATCTGAAATCTGAATCTGAAATCTGAATCTGAAATCTGAATCTGAAATCTGAATCTGAAATCTGAATCTGAAATCTGAATCTGAAATCTGAATCTGTAATCTGAATCTGAAATCTGAATCTGAAATCTGAATCTGAAATCTGAATCTGAAATCTGAAATCTGAATCTGAAATCTGAATCTGAAATCTGAATCTGAAATCTGAATCTGAAATCTGAATCTGAAATCTGAATCTGAAATCTGAATCTGAAATCTGAATCTGAAATCTGAATCTGAAATCTGAATCTGAAATCTTAATCTGAAATCTGAATCTGAAATCTGAATCTGAAATCTGAATCTGAAATCTGAATCTGAAATCTGAATCTGAAATCTGAATCTGAAATCTGAATCTGAAATCTGAATCTGAAATCTGAATCTGAAATCTGAATCTGAAATTTGAATCTGAAATCTGAATCTGAAATCTGAATCTGAAATCTGAATCTGAAATCTGAATCTGAAATCTGAATCTGAAATCTGAATCTGAAATCTGAATCTAAAATCTGAATCTGAAATCTGAATCTGAAATCTGAATCTGAAATCTGAATCTGAAATCTGAATCTGAAATCTGAATCTGAAATCTGAATCTGAAATCTGAATCTGAAATCTGAATCTGAAATCTGAATCTGAAATCTGAATCTGAAATCTGAATCTGAAATCTGAATCTGAAATCTGAATCTGAAATCTGAATCTGAAATCTGAATCTGAAATCTGAATCTGAAATCTGAATCTGAAATCTGAATCTGAAATCTGAATCTGAAATCTGAATCTGAAATCTGAATCTGAAATCTGAATCTGAAATCTGAATCTGAAATCTGAATCTGAAATCTGAATCTGAATTCTGAATCTGAAATCTGAATCTGAAATCTGAATCTGAAATCTGAATCTGAAATCTGAATCTGAAATCTGAATATGAAATCTGAATCTGAAATCTGAATCTGAAATCTGAATCTGAAATCTGAATCTGAAATCTGAATCTGAAATCTGAATCTGAAATCTGAATCTGAAATCTGAATCTGAAATCTGAATCTGAAATCTGAATCTGAAATCTGAATCTGAAATCTGAATCTGAAATCTGAATCTGAAATCTGAATCTGAAATCTGAATCTGAAATCTGAATCTGAAATCTGAATCTGAAATCTGAATCTGAAATCTGAATCTGAAATCTGAATCTGAAATCTGAATCTGAAATCTGAATCTGAAATCTGAATCTGAAATCTGAATCTGAAATCTGAATCTGAAATCTGAATCTGAAATCTGAATCTGAAATCTGAATCTGAAATCTGAATCTGAAATCTGAATCTGAAATCTGAATCTGAAATCTGAATCTGAAATCTGAATCTGAAATCTGAATCTGAAATCTGAATCTGAAATCTGAATCTGAAATCTGAATCTGAAATCTGAATCTGAAATCTGAATCTGAAATCTGAATCTGAAATCTGAATCTGAAATCTGAATCTGAAATCTGAATCTGAAATCTTAATCTGAAATCTGAATCTGAAATCTGAATCTGAAATCTGAATCTGAAATCTGAATCTGAAATCTGAATCTGAAATCTGAATCTGAAATCTGAATCTGAAATCTGAATCTGAAATCTGAATCTGAAATCTGAATCTGAAATTTGAATCTGAAATCTGAATCTGAAATCTGAATCTGAAATCTGAATCTGAAATCTGAATCTGAAATCTGAATCTGAAATCTGAATCTGAAATCTGAATCTAAAATCTGAATCTGAAATCTGAATCTGAAATCTGAATCTGAAATCTGAATCTGAAATCTGAATCTGAAATCTGAATCTGAAATCTGAATCTGAAATCTGAATCTGAAATCTGAATCTGAAATCTGAATCTGAAATCTGAATCTGAAATCTGAATCTGAAATCTGAATCTGAAATCTGAATCTGAAATCTGAATCTGAAATCTGAATCTGAAATCTGAATCTGAAATCTGAATCTGAAATCTGAATCTGAAATCTGAATCTGAAATCTGAATCTGAAATCTGAATCTGAAATCTGAATCTGAAATCTGAATCTGAAATCTGAATCTGAATTCTGAATCTGAAATCTGAATCTGAAATCTGAATCTGAAATCTGAATCTGAAATCTGAATCTGAAATCTGAATATGAAATCTGAATCTGAAATCTGAATCTGAAATCTGAATCTGAAATCTGAATCTGAAATCTGAATCTGAAATCTGAATCTGAAATCTGAATCTGAAATCTGAATCTGAAATCTGAATCTGAAATCTGAATCTGAAATCTGAATCTGAAATCTGAATCTGAAATCTGAATCTGAAATCTGAATCTGAAATCTGAATCTGAAATCTGAATCTGAAATCTGAATCTGAAATCTGAATCTGAAATCTGAATCTGAAATCTGAATCTGAAATCTGAATCTGAAATCTGAATCTGAAATCTGAATCTGAAATCTGAATCTGAAATCTGAATCTGAAATCTGAATCTGAAATCTGAATCTGAAATCTGAATTCTGAATTCGTATTTTGCATCAGAAATGAAAGATTATAAAAATCTGATAATCAAATTTCACAAACTTTTCTTAAATTTTTCAATTTGAATCTCAAATCTTCTGCTTCAAAACTTTATTTGCCTTTTTTTAAAACATTTAAAATAGCCAAAAATATTTCTCAAAAATGTTATGTTATTTTTTAATGAATTCCATAATTTGCCATCCCAGATTGTTTTCATGTGTTTATCATTTCAGTTTTTCCTTTTCGCACCTCTCTCTTTAAAAGAGAAACATTAATAGTAATTATTGCTGAAAGCACAACCGAAAGTGAATTCTTTGCCTGCCAACAAAAGATTTCTCCATTGAGCGAGAATTAATTTCATTCATCTACAATTATCGCGTACATCTGCTTGACATTATTTTGATACGGCGCTCACACAAAAGCATTAATATAAAGATCCGTCGTCGCCTCCGCTTTTCCTTGTATTTTTTCCTCCACAAATGGGGGTGTTTTTCCCACCCCCACCCACAAAACTCGCCCCAAAAGCGACACACTACAGCTGAATGAATACTGCTTCTCGAAACAAAAGAGCAAACGTCGTTTGTTTCTCGAGAGAGAACAAAAGGATAAATTCACCGGCTCATAGGAGATTAATGGAAATGCCAAACGGACCCAGATTCATGTTGGAATGCTGCGCTACACACTGATGGTTGATGGGAAAAATTTCCATGTTTTTTTTCACAAATAGGTTTTCGCTTTATTTAAAATCGTTTTTGTGTATTTTTTGTGACTTTCGTTATTGTGTATTTTCAATCCGAAAAACTCATTAATCGAAACTTGGAAGAAATTTTTGGTTTCAATAACTGTTATGGAAATGAGCCGAAACCCCAGCCTTTTTTTTCTGGCAAAAAAATTGATTTATTCCGATTTAAACTTATGCCATGTCACGAAGTGATTTTTTCCCCGGAAAACAGTAATATATTGTGTACACCACTTTTATTACCGGCTTGGCGGCACATCAATCGGTGCTCTAGCATGATAACCCCAAACCGAAACTCCCCAGCTATTTATCCATTGACACCCACGCGCTTTATCTTCTTCCCTGGGCGGAAAAATTTAATTCGAAACACAAATCAACCGACCCAAATAAAACCCCTAGGAAGAAAAAAAAACAAAAACCCCACAATTGGTGGTTTCCATCACCCGAGAAAAACATTTATTCCTCCAAATAAGTTCACGTGGCGCTTATCCATGAATCCGTTATTAATCTTCATTATTCTTGTCCGAAAAAGCCTCCGCATTTAATGTATGTTCAGTAGGCAGCCGGGTTGTGGGGGCTTTATCGATGTTCGCGTGAAACACATTTCCTCTTCTGTGTTTGACCCTTTCATCAATGGCTCGGCACAACCATCCACCATTCGAAGCAGTGGAATGAATTGCTAGGGCATCGATGGGCACCTACAGGCCTAGCTCAGTCGGATTCCATTAACTGCTTCGTTTGTTTATCGGGTGGTTAAAGGGTGTACCCAATTAATGGTGTTTTGCTTATCTAGACGCTGAGTGAATAAATGAAACAAGTTTAAGCTTAGAAAAATTTACTAAATTGACTTAACTTCCACTAACAAAGAAAAGATCGACATTTTGGTACAAATCATGTATGTTAAGGATAATGCATCTTATTTTTTATCTGGAACCAGATTTGAACAGAACTTTTTCAACTAAATAATGTATTTCACAATTTCAACGATGGTGGCTCCAGAGAGTGTTCTTTTAAAATAGTCAAAATCAACAAATTTGAAACAAATGAATAGAGTGTCACAACCCGGGATATCCCGACTGGAAATTCCCAAAAATAAAAAAAATCGGAAATTCCCAAATTACCCAACCGACCGAAAATAGATAAATTACTAAGTATATACACGACCTTTTTTGAAAAAAAAAAATGGATCAAATTCAGCATTGAAAATAATTGCTCTATCTAGATATAAGGCTGAGAACTAATTTTTGTTATGTCTTCTAGAAACTGTATAATACTTTGAATTTGATAACATTTTCTTTTTTTTCTTTCGAAAACTTCTTGTGAAAGTGAAAAACGTCAGAGAATCTGTTTAGCCAAACAGTTCCAATATAGAATCGCCACGAGAAGATTTGAAATGTTCTATTTTGCAACATTCATTATTGAGATCCTTTTTGCAAACTTTTGATAGCAGCATAATCTGCCAAAAAGGGCACTTTTTGAAAAAAAAGATAGTGTTTTGAAATTCTGCGAGATTCAATAAACATCCTGAAATCTAACGAACCAATTTCTAGGCGAATTAAACAAACCTTTCTCAATTAATTTAAGATATTTCAAATTTTGGCAGCAAGAAACAGTCAATTCTGTCGGTTAAAGTTATAATACATTTTGTTTTTGAATTCATAGTTTATTCTATTTCTTAGTACCTACATAATTACATGTTTTTGCATAAAATTGAACCATTATTGTTTTTAACCGGCTACCTCATGATTTATAAAAAAAGTTAAAAGAACTCAAAAATGAATTGATTTTATTCAAGGCATTATAATGGTTTGGAATATTTCACGATACTACTGCTTAAAATAAAAAAAAAAACCTTAAAAATAAGTTTTCGTTTCAAGAAAAATTCTAGAATCTTCTCTTTAATTTTTTCTCGACAATTTGTGTGACGTTTACATGATAATGTACTGAAATATCATAATTTCGATAAATCATTCCATCTACAGAATTACTCTTAAAAGGTCTTCCTAATTGTGGTGAAACTTTAGAAATAATAAAATGGTTAACTACTATTTTTTTTTGTTTTTTTTTGTTTTTTTTTTTTGTTTCGATTGTAGTCGTTTTACCATGTTTATGGCATTCGCGACTTTATCAACGTTGCAGTTGGCGGATCGTTATCGAAAAACTTATTCGGTACAACTGTGTTCGATGTTTGCTCTTGGGCTCGAACTTGCTAACATCGGCTCAGGAGACAACAGACTTGCCAACTGAGCTATATCACAAGCCCGTAAAATGGTTAACGCAAAAAGTTATTTGCAGGAAAAACTAGAATTCGTTTGCCTACCATTTTTTTAGTTTTTTTTTTTTTTTCATTTAATCAATCTTATGCCAACAATATGTTTATTTTGACCATATTTGCATTTTTTTTAAAGAAAATAGTAAAAGTCTTGCTTTTGTTTATGTACTTGAACCAAAGCTGAAAAAAAAACAACTATTCTAGAGTACAATTGAATAAATTTTTCATCTTAAAAATTCATGGAAAGACGTGATCTCTTCTCTTGTTTCTTTAAAATCCATACGCCAGTCATAATCGAAAACAATCAGTTTAGTTTATACTAACGTTGCCTGATTTTTTCAGCACCTATCCGGGATATATTAAGTATCTTTAAACTAAGCAAAATCTAGGCTTTGATTACAAAATTGTCAACCGAAAAACTGTTAAAACTCAGGAATTACTCAAAAAAAAATCAAGAAAAATAAACTTGAAAAAATGTTTTCATCAAAACTCATCTGCAGGTTTTTTATCAATTTAAGGCATCCAAAAAACCTCGCATGATTAGGATTTTAAAACTTGCTCAAACAAATTCGTTTTATACGCATTAATAAAAAAAACCGGGCTTTTGTCGAATTTTGCATTAAAAACCGGGGAAATCCGGATAAAACCAAAAATTCTGGCAAGCTTAGTTTATACCATCTTAAATAAGAGGAAATGTTTTTAAAACTTTTAAAAGTTAACCATTGTACTAAACTTTTAGAAGCTACCATACAGAATATACCATCAGAAGGTTAAATAAAAGTCAAAAAATTAGCTAAACTATGTATTTATTTCAATTCTCTCAAAATTTCTCAACTGATGCATACAATAAACAGCATCTTAAATCCAATCTAGCAAGTCTATTGAACTCCATTTGTCCTTATTTTATGAAATCAATAAGTTCAATGAGACATCTAATTTAAGTAAAAAACGAAAAAGTTAAAACCGTTTAATTTTTAAGCACTTAATGAAAAAAAGTGACTCCAAGGGTGTCTAAATAGGTGAAATCAGATTTTATTTACCAAGGCAGTACTGAAACCAAATTGGGGGTTCGTTTTCCAGAATGATATTTACTTTTTCTATTTCGGTGGAAAAATAAAAAAAAAACCAGACATTCAAAATGGAACAATAAATATTAAAAAAAATTTGGATAAGTGCGGAATCTTGGGCCACATTTTTTCTTTGTTCTATATTTTCTTTATAATAAAAGATAAAATGACAATGAAAAACTTTGTGGTTTTTCACATTTTTAAAGTATCACTAAGCAATTTCGTTAATTTTTGAAAGTTTACTTTCTTCTAGTTCTTACTGTTTAAAAAAAAAGTTATATTTTTTTGGATTTTGAAAAATGGTGGGGAATTGTGGGCCACTAAATTCAAATTGATCAAACAACGTGCAAAGTTTGTGAGTTTGTAATTACGAAATTCATTTCGTTATTTAAAAATCAATTTAAGATGATGAATTAAAAAAAAAGCTGTGAACAATCAAATCGATTCAAAAATCTGCCTCACAAACGTTTTTGCCAATTTCCTTATAGAGGGTGAACAACATATTTTTCATAACTCTTCATTTGGCATAAGAAAACTTTACAGATAGGGAAAATGTATTTTAAGTTCTGAATGTGTATAAAAATATAAAAAATATAGGTGGTTCAAGATGTGTGACACATGATTCCCCACAAGATATGGTTAATTAATTGGTTGCGTTTGTGTGACTAATTGATGTTTCATCAAAAAATCTTTTTCCACCGGATAGAACATGACAAAACAAACATTATACGCGTATGAGCATATTTTTGTTATGAACTTTAGTTTCCCCATCGATGCAATTAGCGGGTTCTTGTTTAGTTTTGAAAGTGAATTTTTTTAGGCTTGATAAATAAAAAAAAGCATTTGATGCGTATTTAAGTCAACAACATATAGAAAAATATGCTTACGCAAAGCGACAACGATGACAGTTGGATTACGATTTTCATCTCAACACACGTTTGAGAT